>NC_057811.1:3475396-3484602 GCF_018294505.1 Triticum aestivum | reverse complement strand
TTTTTCTTACTTAAATTTATAATTCCAAATATTCTATATATCATGTTATAAAAACACTATACATAAACACATTAAAAAATGTTAAATGTCTATAACAAAATGTTTCTGATGTATACAAAAAAAATGTGTATGAAAAAATGTAGACATAAAAAACTATAAGTTAAAAGAATTAATCATGTACTTCAAAAATTTAAAAGTGTATATAAATTTTTTAAACATGCATAAACTGTACTAGTTGTATAAGAATAATGTACGATGTGTACGAAAAAAATTAGCCATTAAAACAAATATTTTTAAGAAATGTTAATACTACATATGAAAAGTCCTAAACCTACATTAGAAAATGTTTTGGATATATACCAAAATTGTAAAACGTGTATGAAAATAATAGATATTGAAAATATTTGTGAAAAAAATATTAGTCATGTAGTTGAAAAATATGAAACATGTATCAATAAAATGTTCTTGACGTGTACAAAAAATATAGAATGTGCAACAAAAACAGGTAGACATGTGTTTAAGTAGTAAAACAAAAAAAATATGAATGAAACGAAATGAAAGAGAGAAAGAAAACAAGAAAACCAGAGAAAAACCTATGCAAAAAAGGAAAAGAAACAAAGAAAACTAAAAACAAAGAAATAAACATAGAAAACCAAAGAAAAGAAGGAATAAAACAAAAAATATAAGCAAACCAAGAATTAAACAAGAATACCTGTGAAAATCAAAAGCAAACTGAAGTATAAGGAGGAAAAATGAAGAAACCGAAGAAACCCAGAGCAAAAACAAAAAGAACCAAAGAAAACAGTAAAACAAAGACAACCTACAAGGAGCGAACCTAATGTGAGCGAGTCCTAGGCTAATAGGCCGGCCCGCGCACACTGCGGCCGAAGAGAGAGCAGCTCTCGAGCTAACAGACAGAGCTTTGACTCGTTCTATTATAATTTTGAATAATTTTCCTTTCTGAAAAAAATTATTGAAATTCTGAATAAAAATGAATCCGTGGACATATCTTTAGTCGAACATGTTTTTAATGCAATATAATGAATTTGTGAACATATTTTGAAAATGGTATTTTTTTTAAATTGTGAATTTTTGTAAAACACACACATTTTTTTGGAAAAAAGTAACATTTTTCGAAAACACAAACCTTTTTTGAATTCTTAAAGTTTTTTAAAAGAGGAACATTGTTTGAAATCATGATTTTTTTTTGAAAAGCATGAAAACCTCTTTCAAAATTACGTACATTGTTTGAATATGTGATTTGTTTTTAAGACAGGAACAATTTTGGAAGTTTTTGAATTTTAGATAAAATTTTAAAATAAGGGGGAAGAAAGAAACAAAAAAAGAAGAAAAGAAAAAACAAAAAGCAGAAAAAATATCGAAAAGAAAAGAAAAAGAATTGCATCTTTTAAATTTGGAAAAAAATTAGAATTAGCTGATCTTTTTTCGGCTTCATGATGCGTATCTTCAGGGCACACCCGTCTAGCCTTATCTTTTTCCTAGCGAATCCTGACCACACCTCCCAATTCGTCTTCTTTCCCATGCACCTTCAATTCCTCCCAGCAGCACATGTTTGCCACCACTGCTGCACCGTCTCCTACAACCGAGTAGCAAAGGCTTTGCCGCCAAAACAACCATTGTTGCAAACCCCTGTATGCAGCACCACCATCATTGCAAACCGAATGGGACGGTGCCGACCCCTCTGCACATCCCTCACCACAACACCCAATGTAAAAAGGAAAATCATGAGTTCAACATATAAATGAAAAGAAAAGGCGACCCTCAATAGAATATGAAGCGTAAGAGATGTATGTGAGACTAACTTAATTAAGCATGGAAGATGATAAGCACTCTTTTGTCGTACCACACGAAGCAATCACTCTATAATTTTATCAACCCATGCATGCTGAGTGGATGCCTGTATTGGTTACAGCCTAGCATAGACTATACGTACCGGAAGTCCACATTTGGTATCGCAAATTCACAAGGGCACATATCTGCCAGCCATGCCTGCCGCTCGATTGCCTCGGGATCTGCAAAGTCGTTGGACCCCTCATGAGGACACAATAAGTTTTAGGTTTCAGTTTTGAAACTTACGATTTTGTCGGTCGTGGGTTCTGAAACTTAGGTCGCTCGTACAAAGTTTCAGAGTTGAAACTTAAAACATACAATTTTGTCGGTTGCTCGTACCAAGTTTTAAAGGTAAAACTTAAAACTAACGATTTTGTCGGTCCCAAGTTTTGAAACTTACTATTTTATCGGTTGCTCGTACCTAGTTTCATAGCTGAAACTTAAAACTTACGATTTTGTAGTCCCAATTCTGAAACTTATGATTTTGTCGATCGCTCGTACCAAGTTTCATAAGTTGAAACTTAAGGAAAGTCTAAAAACTCATTAAACATATTCAAAATGGATCTCATTTTAAAACCATCATCACAGAAAACACGAATATGTAAACGAAATTTAATTTAAACTTTTGGTTCAAAATACATGAAAAATTAAAAAGTCAAAAGCCAAAAAAAAAAGGTGGCTACGCCCCCGGCACAACATATCGTTCCTGGTACATTCTGCATGTGCACGCTACCACGTGAAGGTACGGTTTGTAGAGCCCAAGCCCTACGTGGTCCACACTCTCCGAGCAACCACGTGAAGGTACTATGCATATGCAGAGCTGCCTGCCTATCCACCACCTCCAACGGCAGGGTTGGTTGGTGGAGAGCTCCTCCTACAATAGACTGTGTGCCTCTGATTTTTCTTCAGCATTCCAAGTTTTAGCAGCCATGGCACTTACGCTTGTGTTCTCCTCTCTCCTCGTTTTCTGTCTCAATGGCGTGAGCTCCGATTCAAGCTACTTCACCTCCTTGTTTACTCTCGGAGATTCCTACTTTGACACTGGCAATTTCCTGATCATGGCTGATCCGGCGATACCCGAGTATAATGGCAACCCACCCTACGGCATGACCTTCTTTGGCCGCCCCACTGGCCGCCTCTGTGATGGGAGAGTCACCGTCGATTTCATCGGTGAGTTGAATCATCTCATTTGTTGCATCAAGTGAATAAGTTGCTCCCATTTTACATTTGGTGCCACTTGAATATTTGAACATGCATCTTCATTTGGAGTTTGAGTACATTATGCTTTTGGTTTTGGTTTTATATCAGCCGAGCAGTTTGGTCTGCCACTTCTTCAAGCCTCCATGTTGAATAGCTCGGACGTGTCTAAAGGCGTAAATTTTGCTGTGGGTGGCGCGACAGCGATCGACATCGACTTCTATGAAAGGAGCAAACTGGTTCCGTACAAGCTTTTGAACAATTCTCTAAACGTACAGCTGGGCTGGTTTGAGGAACTCATGCCGGAAATTTGCACCGCAGGTCTGTTACATTTTCTCTAGTCTAGCCATCATAGTCCTTAATTCCTGCTGAGTTACATATGAGAAACTGGTTGATATGTTCAGGGCGCAGATATTGCTTCAGTAACGCCCTCTTCTTCGTTGGGGAGTTTGGAGTGAAGGACTACGACTTGTTGTGGAATGCCGGGAACACGGAAGATGAAGTGCGGTCTTATGTACCAAAAGTTGTGAAAATTATTGTCATGGCCGTGGAGGTATATATATTGTGCAGTTTTTTCAATTATGTTTTCCATTTTCCAGCACCATATTTTGCGCTGTAACATTAGGACACATTTGTACTTGGACACATGATTAAATAAACTAGTATTGAATTTGCAACACAGAGGCTTATCAGCGAAGGTGCAATATACGTGGTTGTGCCTGGGAATCCTCCTAACGGGTGCTCACCCATCGTGCTAGCGACACGCTCAAGCCTCAGCAAGATGGAGGACTACGACCATATTGGCTGCCTAAGAGACATCAACCACGTGGCAAGGTACCACAACTTTGTCCTCCGTGAGGCGCTGGGCCATCTCAAGGGCAAGTACCCCCATGCGAGGATCATCTTCGCCGACTTCTACAACCCAATAATCTCAATCCTTGAAAATCCTAGCCATTTCGGTAATAAGTACTTAAAATCTTGCATAATTTGCTTGTGCATGCATGCACTTGCTTGTTACTGTGGGGTCACTCAGTTTATGAAATTTTGCGATCAATCTGTAGGAGTCGCCGATTCTGATGCTCTACGGGCTTGTTGCGGAGGCGGCGGGGAGTACAACTGGAATACTAGCGCCATATGTGGCATGCCAGGCGTGACTGCCTGCAAGGACCCCACAACATACGTGAGCTGGGATGGAGTTCACTACACCGAGGCCACATACCAGTACATTGCCAATGGATGGCTCTATGGTCCTTTCGCCGATCCGCCTATAATGTCTGCTATTAGCTACACGCAAGAAGACTTGATTAAAAATATTACAAGCAACATAAGGAGTTCACGAATATATTAACATTGTCTTTTAGAAGGAATCTTCCATATTTTCCACTGCAAGAATCTTTGGACATGTGTATTTTCGTCGTTTTCTATTGCATGAACCTGAACTATTTGACACCATTAAGGTATGGCATGTAATAAATGACCTTCAAGGTTTATTCGTATTAGCCTATGTATATAGCTTTTCTTGAGACCTCGAAACATGAGGACAAATTACTTAGCTTAGGAACACATACAAGAAAAAGGATAACGGTAGCCCTCCAATTAACTACTTCATTTTCATTTATGAATTTCATAGTAATAGAAATCCATGTCCTACCGAGACAGAATTTAGAACTTGCTATCCACTTGCCTAATATGCAAAGATTGACCTCTGTAGAAAGACTGATTCATTCGGGTCGATATGAGGACCCAACTCCATTGCATTGCCAGAATCCATGTTCCGTATTTTAAGCGGGTTGACCTCTGTGCTTCTCTCATGGTACAATCCTCTTCGTGCTGAGCCCCCTTTCTCTTCGGTTGACAGAGAAAAAAATGTAGGACTGGTGCCGACAGTTCATCACGAAAGAAAGAACTCACAGAGCCGGGATTGTTGTGGTTAATCCAATTATTTCGATTTGGTCCCCATACTAACATAGAGGAGTTCAAGTTTGTGAATGGAGGGTCGAAGATGAAGATGGTTGTGGCATCATTGATCTTGGCACCGATGCGGTATAGATCACATTATCGAGGGGCTTGCCTACACGCCTTTCCTTAGAAAAAGAGTTGTCTGCGTTGTGGTGAAGGTGCAGCCAATCTCATCAGCGCTGCCAAAGTGAAGCTCATGGTGATGAGCACCACGGCGCACCTTGGTGTTCTCCCATGATGGGAAAACCTATTGCTATCTAAATTAATCCAGAAGGTGGTCATGTCGATGGTGAAACACAACAGTGAAAGGTTCATCGAACTCGGGGACCTTTGTAATGCGTCAAGGAACATGCTAGATCTGGATTCCTCATGGTTTTCAGCTCCATCAGCGCTGATATCACATCATCCAAGCTTGACAGGTGGACTCTCATGTCCCTTATGAAAAAATTGCATGCCATGATGACATATAACTCCGTGCCTTGATTTACAACCAAGTTAAGAGTTTACATATGTGTTGACTCTATGTATTGTCTGTTCCAGAGATATACACCTGTTGGGGAATGTTGCATGGGAAACAAAAAAAATTCCTACGCTCACCAAGATCAATCTAGGAGATGACCATCTATGAGAGGAGAGATTGTATTTACATACCCTTTTAGATCGCTAAGCGAAAGCGTTAAGAAACGCGGTTGATGTAGTCGAACGTCTTCGCGATCCAATCACGATCCGTCCCGCGAACGTCTTCGCGATCCAAGTGTCGAACGGACGGAACCTCCGTGTTTAACACACATACGGCTTGATGACGCCTTCACCTCCTCGATCCAGCGAAGGATGATGAAGTAGTAGCTTGAGTCCTACGACAACACGACAGCATGGTGGCGGTGGTGGTGGCGGAATCACAGCAGAGCTTTGCTAAGCACTACGGAGAGGAAGAAGGCTACGAGGGAGAGGAGGGGCAGCGCCGTGGCGTATGAGGGTGGAGCCGCCCTCTCTCTACCTCTCTATATATAGGGGGAAGGTGGAGAGGGGGCGCCCCTAGGGATCCCATCTAGGGCCGGCGGCCACAACAGAGAAACCCTAGATGGGTTTTCCCCCTTAGGAGACTTGGCCCCCAAGCCAAAGGGGTGGGAACCTTAGGGGGCACCCCCACCTCCTCTGGCAACATGGGATGGGGTGAGGGGGGTGCACAACCCCTTAGTGGGATGGTTTGCGCCCTCCCTTGGCCCATGAGGACCCCCAACACTTGCCGGGGGCCCTCGAAACCCCCTTCGGTCATGCTGGTCATCACCCGGTACCCTCGGAACAATTTCGTACTCCAATACCCTTCGTCCAATATATCATTCTTCACCTACGGACCATTCCGGAGTTCCTCGTCACATCTGGGGTCTCATCTGAGACTCCGAACAACCTTCGGGAACCACCATAATGACTCCACTATACTTATATCGTCACCAAACATTAAGTGTGTAGACCCTGCGGGTTCGAAAACTATGCAGACATGACCGAGACACCTCTACGGTCAATAACCAATAGCGGGACCTGGATGCCCATATTGGTTCCTACATATTCTACGAAGATCTTATCGGTAGAACCTCGATGTCAAGGATTCAACTAATCCCATATGCAGTTCCCTTTGTCTATCGGTATGTTATTTGCCCGAGATTTGATCGTCGGCATCCCCATACCTAGTTCAATCTCGTTACCGGCAAGTCTCTTTACTCGTTCCGTAATACAAGATCCCGTGGCTAACCACACATTGTTTGCACGCTTACTATGATGTTGTATTACCGAGTGGGCCCTGAGATACCTCTCCGTCATACGGAGTGACAAATCGCAGTCTTGATCCATGCCAACTCAACAGACACCCTCGGAGATACATGTAGAGCACCTTTATAGTCACCCAGTTATGTTGCGACGTTTGGTACACACAAGGTATTCCTCCGGTGTCAGTGAGTTGCATTATCTCATGGTCATAGGAACATATACTTGACATGCAGAAAATGATATCAATAAACTTGATACGATCATATGCTACGTTCATAGATTTGGGTCTTGTCCATCACATCATTCTCCTAATGATGTGATCCCGTTATCAAATGACAACTCATGTCTATGGCTAGGAAACCATAGCCATCTTTGATCAACGAGCTAGTCTAGTAGAGGCTCAATAGGGACATGTTGTTGTCTATGTATTCACACATGTATCTGAGTTGCCGATCAATACAATTCTAGCATGGATAATAAAGGATTATCATGAACAGGGAAATATGATAATAACTAATTTATTATTGCCTCTAGGGCATATTTACAACAACACCCACCAGTTATGTTGTGTCATGTCATTGTATCTATGAAACCTCAAGCCTAACGTAAGTGCCCTTCTCAGCTCGAGCTCATATGGTCTCGGTATGAAAAGTAAAATCTGAAAATATTTAAAAAAAAATCCTCAATTTCTTATTTTCAATTTAATATATACAGAATTTAACAATGTTCCTTACCGACCAAATAAAGCTATGTCTTGAATTTCTAAAACAGGTTTATGTTTCTCCGTTAAAGTTGTACCCCTCCATTCTATAGAGAATTATGTTCTTCTACACATTGTTATAATCTGTTCACACCACACAATCAACGGCTTTTATATTTTAGATCGTAATATAATGTGAACACAACGAGGCATATTGGATATTTATTTACAGTAAGTCTAGTGTAGAAGGCGCTTTTGACCAGCCGAATGGGGGAGAGACAGGGAGCTCTGCATGTGCATAGTACTAGTATGGCAATAATGAAGCAATGTGTTGGTACAGGAGCTACAGTCCTTGGCCAGCGCGTGGAGCACGTGGAGTAGCATACATATTGGCAGAAGCAGGACGTGAAGGCAGGGTGTCTTGGCAGCAAGTTCTACATGCCAACATCTTATCTTCACGGGGTGGCTTGCAGATGCTGAGCACAGTCACTGCTAGACCACTACTAACGGGAATGCAGCCGTCTTCTCGGCGTGGATATGATTGATAAAAACTGTGAAGTGGTTGCTTGGGTTTTATGGAGAACTGAGTGTTTCTCACCATCTCTGCTTAACTAAGTCAGTTTGAGGTGTCGCTAATTAATCTCCTTGGAGGCATCGTTGTGAGGCATGCCATTGTCCTCCGCTTTGAGAACCTTGTTCAACGATCATCTTTTTTTTTCACGAGTACGCAAAGCTTGTGTATCATTCCATTGATATAAGTAAGAGAATTGAGTACAAAGGAGGGAACAACACATGCCATCAACACAGGAAGTCATGAGCATGGAACGCAGAGCAGAGAGACAAGGGTGGTCAGCCCGAACGGGAGAAAGACATAGCAAGGGAGGCAAGCCAAGCTAGCAAGACGTTAAACATCTCCAAATCCAACACCGAGGACACCGCGAGCTAGCAAGATAACGCCTTCAAAAAGACTTTGCTCCGCTAAAAAGACTTATATTTAGGAATGAAGGGAGAATAGAGTTATCAAGGTGGCCTGGCACACCTATATACATGGAAAGTTGTAGATGGAGCACTCATGTAGGTACACTCCTCACCACTATCCAATTCCAATCTACTTCAGTCTTTAGAATGTTTCGAAAAGACTTTGGTCTTTCGATAGATCAAGCGCGACAACACATATTTTGTTACACAGACCAAACACTCCATTTGGATTTTCCCTCTGTCTTTTCCTCTCTTGTGTCTCATATTCTCAAACTGCTTCTTTGTCTTCAATTTACTATGCCACCTTTTTTTCTCACTCTCACGTGTGTAGTGTTGTCTACTACTACCCCTGTACTAAAATATAAGATGTTTTTGTAATTCAAATTAAACAGCAAAACATCTTACATTTTGGTACGCTGTGGCCAGCCCAAAATTAGCAACCAATAGCACGACTGCACAACACATGTCTGCAATTAAGTTTACACCACAACTCCCACGGGTCTATTAAAAAAAAACTCCCGTGGATCCCAAAAATTCTGCACATGGATGGACAGTAGGTATAGCGAGTGTACCTACATAGGAGCTCAGAAAACCACTATATTTCCCCCTTTTTGACAACCATACAAACAAAGATCTATAATCCAAGTTATGAGAAAAATTCGTACGCTTTAAATGTTATAATTTCTTGTCTACAGATTGATTTCATGTTGCACTCGTCACTTCACTGCAAAGTCCCAAATGGCGCAATCGACATTAC
>NC_057811.1:3472104-3475386 GCF_018294505.1 Triticum aestivum | reverse complement strand
TTGGTTCTTATTTTCCTAAATGCCTTGACGGATGCACCACATTACCTCATGGAGTTCATACAAGGCACCCCAACTCCAATGGTTGTGATTCTTGATCTGCTCCCACGGGAAGACCTCGCGCTCCACCCGGAGTACCTCCACAAGTACTATGAACATACTCACTTGGACAACCAACGTGAGAAAATTGAAGAATTGCCACAAACCCGTCCGTACAGGTCGTCGTCGCTCTTTGTGCGCAGTGCATGTTCTCCAACAGCGGTGTCGGTCACCATCAACTGCGGGCAAGGAGGGGAGGGTACCATGGAAGAGATAGTGTGTGGTCAGCTTGCGTCAGTTGTCAAGGAGGTTCTTCGAATCTGGCTTCATACTTGTGCTGGTGACACCTCCGAAATGGAAGAGGCCGAGAGGGAGATAATGATCAAGAGGGACCAAGCTGTAAGATTAAAATCAATTGAGGTCGACCTAACTGCAAATCTGCCTAGGATGTTTGGTCCTGATGTGTCTGGCCACATCATTGCTGAAATCCGTAAGGCCTTTGGGGTACAACTACAAGAGGCCTAGGATTCAGAAGCAGAAATGTAATCATTTTGCATCCAATGATAAGCCTGTTTCTGTAAAATCTGCGAGTTGTAAGCAGTGTATGGCATCATTTTGTGCTGCAGAAAGCGACTTTCCTACTAACTAGCGATGCGAATAAGATAATATTTTTGTTCACAAATAATTATGCCTGGTAGTTTTATTCTTTCCTTGAAAAGGAGAGTACACCCACGGGCCACGCCCTCTACTTCATCCAATGCATACAACAAGTTCTGCTGAAGTATATTCTGCCTAGTTGCTTCATCCTGACCTGAAGGTCTTTTTTTTCTAGGTAATCAGCTTCTTAATTTTTTCTAGGAAATCAGCTTCTTAATTTGCAGTTAAGTAGTCTCTGTCCGTGTTGCGTATATGCCAAGAAAGTATGTCGTGAACACTACATATTTCTGCTGAAGAAACTACATAATAGTTTTACTGACTGAGGAGGAAATTACTTGGCTTCAATATTGGTAATGGTAGGGAGAGAAAGAATATGATATTCTCTCACTGTACAAGTAGTATGCACATGCAGATCTCACTGTCTCTCCACCGTCTCCAGCCGTAGGGTTATCTGGTCGAAATGGCTTCTACTGTAGAATAATTGTTAACGTCGAACTGGTACTCACACTGCTACTGGCGTCCACCAATACCCCCCTGTTTTGTAGTGCTAGATTTCCGTGGACACCGTTCATATAAACAACACGCACATATTGGTTCACATCTGAAATCAACATCACATACCCACCACATAGCAAAGCATGATATTTTTTTCCCATGCTCCTGTAGGGTTAGACCAGAAGTATGATTAAAAAGAAAGCTAATGGTAGAGGTACTCGTTCAGGATCCCATCCTCTATATGGTGAATGTTCACGATTAAAATCTTATTAAAATGTTGACGAATTTTCTTAAAAAATTCACCAATTCGGAAAATATTAATGATTTAAAAAATGTTCATAAATTTTAGAAAATGCTCCCAAAAATGAAAGTAAAAGAAAGCAAAAAAAAGGGAAAATGAAAAGAAAAGGGAAAAAAGAAAAAGGAAAACAAAAGAAAAGGTAAAACAAAGAAATAATGGAAGAAAAAACAAAGGAAAAGGGGGGGGGGATGCTTAGAGCCTTCCGAAAACCGGAGGGGAAGAAACCCAAAATGGGCCAGCCCAAACAGAGGATCAAGCGCTCCAGAGGGTACGCGCTAGGTCACTAATGCGCGACCTACGCACCAAATAGGAGAAGCCGGGTAAACCCAAGTTAGGTCTTATGTGCTCACATGTTAAAATTGTTTTGAGAACTATGGCTTTATTTCTCTCCAGAAGAAAAAAATAGAAAAGGAGAAAAAAAAAAGGAGAATTTGAGTTGGGTCCCCCTGATCAGGTTATATTACATGAACTACATCCGTAAATATATGCGCATGCATGTAACGACTCTTGAGTTAATCTGATGATGCAGCATCGGCCCAGACCAACTATGAAAGAATGCATATCTAAGTGCTTACTGACAAAATGAACTCATCTACTCCCTCCGTTTCAGAATATATGGTGTATTGATTTTCATGCAAGTCAACCGTTTGAATGTTTGACCAAGATTATAGAATAAAATAACAACATCTACAATACCTAATAGATAAAATATGAAAATACTTCTCATGATGGATAAAATGATATAAATTTCATATTGTGGATATTGATATATTTTTCTAAAAACTTGGTCAAACATGCACTCATTTAACTTTTGAAGAAACAAATATATCCTATATAAAGGAACAGAGGGAGTATTATTTTAATAATAAATGTTCTAGGAGGAAGGACGAAAAGAAAAACAATAGATAAATACTCCAGCACGAAAAATTGGAATAGAACATAATAACCTACAATTTGGGGACCTTTTTTTAGAAAACAATAAATGCTCTTTTGGTGGTGAACAACAATTCTTAGAGTAACATGGTAAATTACGAATTGTAAATACTTGATTTAGGCTGTAATTCACAGGCAGTATAAGGAAGAGAAGCCCAAAAAAACAATCATAAAAAATTTCACCAACATCATCACCAAGCTAATAAGCAGAATAGTCTCAACTCGGCATATTTTTATGAACTACGCCATGCATACCATAAAACAAATATTGAAACTTTAACCATATATACAATTTGAGAAGAACCAGCAAATATCAAATTTAGTTGTTCAATCACTTACAATGTGCTTAAAATAAAATCAGGGATTAAATTTGGCATGCAATAAAAGATACCGAAAGATAATAAGGCAAGTAGTATATGCGTGACAAATCCATAGGAATTCATTTGGCATTATATAATTACTTGCCTGGTCGACAAGTTAGCTACCTCCCTGCATGCCTCTATATAAGAAGAGGTACTCCAAATCTAGTCAGACAAACAAATAAAGTCTTATATAAGGAGAGCACATGATGGCGTTAGCCAATAACAACAACCTTAGTTCTTGGGCTGCCATACTCGCCATGGCTCTCCTAGTCATGGCTACCTTTTCTTTCTACGAAGGAGTGTCAGGTTAGTGCACTAAGTCATGGATGTATATACTTTTAGATGGATTGTACGCTAACGACCACGCTCATTTGTGAATACGAATGTATGTGTAGATGAAGTGGTGAGCGATACGACTGGAGAGACATGTGTGGCTGACTATGAATGTGATCAGACATCGTGTGAAGTTAGGTGCCAGATCATGAACATGGACCCAAG
>NC_057811.1:3463789-3471349 GCF_018294505.1 Triticum aestivum | reverse complement strand
GAATTAAAGAGGCTGGAAATAAACATTACTTTTGTGATGATCTACAATGGCTAGATCCGAATTGAATGTAGGATAGCTAGAATTATATGGGGCTGTCAATATCTCAACAGGTCTATAAAGGACTGGCCTAACCAGCGAACGTTCGCTGGGGAGCATGTCAAATGTGAAAGTTTTACATGGAAATTTGTGTTGACCGAGGATTGAAACTTTAGTTAACAAGCATGACACCGCAGTTTAGTTTATGCCAGGATTTGCCATGCTTGCTAAAAGAAAATTGATTTGTCATTCGGTCTCAGCGAACGTCCGCGCAATAACATTCTCGTGTGGTAAATCCGTACGCACCGATGACGAATCATGGGTACTTTGCTGGTTTCGTTTGAAATGAAACCGAGAGTTCAAGCTTATCAGACTCGGAAAAAAAAACTGACCCACAAAATAAATAGTTGGAATGAATAGCCCATATAATATAGCCCAATAGGCCTGGATTCACTCCGTCCATTTGTATGATTGTATCCAACTGAAAAAAATAAATCTGTTTGTAACTACAGCGGCGTCTCGGTAGGGCTCCCTCGTGCTCCCGACTTGCCAAGCCGCCATGGCTGCCGCTGCCAGGTCGCTCCTCCGCTCCTCCGTTTACATTCTCCACGCTACTCCAGCGACACCGTCATCCCTCAGCCTAGGTGTGCGTCCTTCCGTCCGCCACGCGTTGGCTGCGCCCCTTCGCATCGTAAGGTACGAACCAAGATTCGTCCATGCTCCCCAACCAGTCAATTAGCAGCACGAAGGACGTGAGGGCACTTAGTTCTTAATATATGTGCTTGCAAGGTTGCCCGTGGAGGCGAGCGTCTGCCTCGAGTCGCTGCTGCCGCTGCACAGCGCCACCGGCGCCGCGAGGATCAAGTCCAAGCTCGACGCCGGGCCCGGCCAGGGCCTCGGCTGGCTCATTGAAGATAATTGACACCTCAGACAATTTATCTCTTGTTCAAATGTCTAGCTAATTGACGTACTGTTCACACTTGGTGTGCCTATTGATTATGTAGAGGAATCACTTGAACCATAGGTCTTCCTTTTGGCCCTTTTAGGAACTCTTTGGTTCAAAACATACGAATGGAAATTTTTGCTATGATATCATTGTTTATGCATTTGGTTCAAAGAAATTGAGTAAAGGAATTGTTTTTGCGGGGGAATCAAGTAAAGGAATAACTGATGAAAAATCCCTTAGCACTCAGTGTCAAAGGGAAAACGTATACAATCCACTTGAATCTCTTTCTCAAATTTCTACGTGTCTCGCAGCCCCTTCCTTCGCTCTGACCCTTTCAATTATATCTCTCAAACTTTTCTCTTTGTATCTCAAGAACACACGCCATGGAACAGGTACACACACTTCACCAAGGAGAATATTAGCTTTGCCTTCTCTCCCGGTGAAAACACATATCCCACATCCTTCCTTTTTTCTTCTCATTAGCATAATCAAACTGAATACAATGCTTAAATAACATCTACACACCCACAAACTGATTACAATGCGTCAAATTGTCGGGGCACCGCATATGCAAATGAACCGATCGACCGACGCGGGCCGGCCCATCTGCAATGGGCGTTAATTCCACATTTTTAGTTTATTTTTTTTCACAAATTCAATTTTTTTCCAGTTTTTAAATTTTGTTCACAAATTTAAAAATGTTCGTGAATTTCAGAAAATGTTCATTTTAAATTTTCATTCACAAATTCGGAGATAATCCAGGAATGTCAAAAACAAATCCCGCTTTCCAAATTTGTTCACATCATCAAAATGTTCATGTTTTTCAAAAATTGACACCGAATTCAGAAAAGTGTTGGGGGATTGAAAAAAATGTTCGCATCTTGAAAAAAAATTGATTGTAATTTTGAAAAATGTTCGTGTTTTCAATTTTTTGTACCTGTTTTCCTTAAACTGTATTTCATTTTCAAGAAATTCTTCATAAGTTCGAAAAAAGTTTGCATTTTCATTTTGTTCCCATCTAGAAAAATATTTGCGATTAGCAAGAATGGTTCGAGTTTTTTTCTATGAGATATGAAAATGTTTGCGTTTCAGAAAATATTAACTTTTTTCAAAAAGAAAAACACGTTAAGAATTTCAAAAATAGTTTAAATCTTTTTTGGCTTATGTTCATATAAGGCGGACTGCCATTTTATGTACGAAATCCCAGGAATTCTGGTGGCCATTGTCGTTGCTCACTTGCAGGAGGTCCTCGGTTTGACCCCTCACACTAATTTTTTTGTGAACTGTTGTTTAAGTTTGCCACTACTGTATATTTCTTTAAGCTCGGCGCTGCGTTTCTAACATGAGAAATTGTCAGTAGCAACGGCTAGCACTGAGCGGCGAAGTCGCGTCGAGTCACAGTGCGTTTACTTTTTTTTTTTTTTGCGTTTTTTCATCTCGCGATCGTAACACCGCAAATGGGCCAGTAAAGGTTAGCCGCCCTTGTGCGAAACGCCAGTGCTTTGCCACAACGGGCGGTATGTAGGAGGTCCCCAGCTGGTTTGTTGCTTAGAACAATGGACAAACCGTCGATCTGGTCATGTTGGTCCGAGCACTGCCCGTCATTGCCTTGCCACATAGGCTTACGCCTTGTGGTGTGGTAGTGTCCCTTGTGTTTCGTTTGAGATGCTTTTGCAGCCCATGATAGTTAGGCGGGACACAAAGGCCCATGGACTCATCCGTTACAGCCAAATTACGGGTCTAATCCACATACACTCGATGCAGAAAAACTGACCAGGAAAAATTCATAGCAAGGAGTAAGTAATTTAAAAAAATAGCAACGAGTAAGTAATTTAAAAAAAATAGCAATGAGTAAGTGACACCAAAAGATAATAAGACCTGAACTAAAAAAAGATAATAAGCCATGCAATACATTCGCAAAAAAAAACTGTAGTAATTTTTTATGTGGAACAATGCGGTGAATTTGCTAACTAGTTAGTGGTAGAAATGGAGAGAATTAATTCTTGGCTGGTTTGAGATATTTATATCTATATTGATTATGACAATACCTAAATTGGGTAATAATAAACAAGACACATCACTCGCGTGCACAAGGATAGGATGTGATAAAATATACAATGGAATTAATTTAGGTATGTTTTTTTAGAACAATTAATTTAGGTATGTGATAACTATAGAGTTACCACTTGCCTGACTAGGTACCTCCCTGCCTTAGTATATATAAGAAGGGAAATATCGATCCAGTTCTAGACACATAAGCAAGAAAAACTGATATTAGCTACAGAAGTAGAACACGAACTAGCTACTGGACATCGATCTGATCTACAGATAAATGGCCTTTACAAAGAACGACCTTAGCTTTAGGGCTGCTGTATTCGTAGCAGCTCTTCTGGTCGTGCTTATTTTTTTCTTCTACCAAGGAGTATCACTGTCAGGTCAGTGCACTGAGTCATGCGTGGAAAAACTTATATTTTCTTTGTATGCTACTCCCTTCATCCCACAATATAAGAGCATTTTGCAAGCTATGCTCTTATATTGTGGGACAGAGGGAGTAAGAAGCGATCTCATCTGTGAATATGTATGTGCAGATGAAGTGATGGCTGGAGAGCAAGAGGAAACATGTGTGGCTGACTATGAATGCGGGCTGGCGTCATGTGAGGTTAGATGCCAGAACATGAAGATGGGCCCAAGTGCAGCCTACTGTGATAGAAAAGCCGGAGTGTTGTATTGTTGTTGTCTCCCACGACCACGTGTAGTGCATCACATTTAAGAAAATGGTCTAGGGCAAGTCATGTGTCATGTGTCTTCTTCGTGCTGATTGATCAATAAGAATGCATGATATGGTAAGAGAAAAATTGTTGGGCACATATGTTGAAGTACTCTGTTCTTTGATCATGAGTCATTGTTGCAAATTGGTATATATGGTTCGAACTTGATTAACACAACCCATGTTTAAATAAAAGGCACAAGAAACATCGTATGTCCCTCGACTAACCTACATAGTGCATTCCTTCACCCATTTCGAACATGGGATTAAAACTAACCCAGTACTAACCATAACCCTATCCCGTGTCTCATAACCCCTAATCTGCACATGTCACTGCTCACTGAAAATATAATTAATACTAATTATAATTATTTGTATTTTCTTTGTATCAACCTTAACATAGTTTTTTCCGGCAAAAAGGAAAAATCTTAAGATGGTTTTATTAGTTAGGACAAAACTCCTAAAACAAACTTTTTAGGGTGGAGTAGAGGGGTATCTGTATTACACGGGAGCTATATCTCTCTTATAGCGGGATGTAAGCTCCCCACGCCTGAAGCTTTTCCAAGACTACAGTAGCCGGCCTGCCCTTATCTATCGTATCGGTAGTTCCCTCGCTTCAATCACTGGTTTCATTCACTTTGTTTTTTCGTCATTCGCTTTTTCGCTCTCTTGCTCGCTTTTCATAGATCGTTGCCCGGTTTTTTAGTTTTCTTTCTTTCTTGGGGGTTACTACTTTTCGCCGATTTTCTTAGTGTTTTTACCGGTTTTATTCGTTTCTTTATTCGTTTCAACTGTTTTTTTTCCTTCTTATTCATTTTTCATTATCTTTTTTGTTCTTTCTTGGTTTTCACTGGTTCTCTTTGTTAGTCTCTTCATTTTTCCTTCGGGTTATTTATTTCTTTCTTTGTTTTCATCGGTTTTCTTTGTTTGTTTCTCAGTTTTGCTGTTTCTCATTCTTTTGCAGTAGTTTCCTTTGGTATTATTTTTATGTTTACTATTCCTTTGGTTTCCTTTTTTTTCATCTTTCCTTCCATTTTTTCTTTCTTTCTTGGTTTTATTGGTTTTTCTTGTATCTTTGTTTTCCTTTGTTTTACCAGTTTTCTAGGTATCCAATACACATGTAACATTTTTCGTATACATCAGAAACATATTTATATACAAGTTTAACATTTTGAAAATACATGATTACCATAACTTGAAATCTTATTATTTTGATGTCTACTTTTTCATACGCATTGTACATTTTGGGTATATATATCTTATACATTTTTCTAATACACATGTAACATTTTTTAAATACAAGTTAACTTTTTTGAATCCATGGTCAATTTTTTCAATGCAAAATTGTAAAAAAATTTAAATGCTTGATTAACATTTTTCAAATAAAAGATTAGCATTTTTTTAATACGTGGACAACATGTTTTAGATACATTTTGACCTTTTTTCAAATGCTTTATTAACAACTTTTTTCAAATACAAGATTAATATTTTTTACTACAAGGTCATCATTTTTCTATACACATTTAATATTTTTGAAATGCTTGATTAACATATTTCAAATACTTGTTCTATTTTTTTCAAATGTTTTGATTAACATTTTTTAAATACATGATCTAAATTTTTTCATATACATTGCAAGTTTTGTATACTTTTCTTATACATAAGAAACATTTTCACTATATAGACTTAACATTTTTTAAATGTTGGTTAAATTTTTTCAAAAGTTTGATGTACATTGTTTTTGTAATATACTCCCTCCATCCCGAACTACTTGTCCTAGGTTCGTCCAGATACAAATGTATCTAGATACGTTTAGTGTTAGATACATTCGTATCTAGACCAATCTAAGATACGTAGTTTGGGACGGAGGTAATATATATTTAGACTATTTGGAAGTATAAAAAAAGTGAAAAAATAAAGCAAAAGTTGAAAACTAAAAAGGTGACAAACAGGAAAAAATGAGGCTATGGCTTGCCGTGCGCCGGGCCGGCCAATCTGGCACTCACCTTCAAGCGAGGGTTCCCTACACCTCGCTGTAAGCGAGAGATATGGGAGTCCTCTCTATTCAAACATAGAGGAACCTTAGAGGTAAAAAAAACAAAGGTGCCCAAAAAAGTTAACAGGCCAAATAGGCAGCCCAATAAACCCACCCCGCAGAAGAACATTTTTTTATTTCCCCCTAAACCAAATCTGTGTGCAACTTTGCCTAAAAAAATATTTGCAACCAGAACGCATCCGGCTGGACCTATCCTCTCCCCGTATGGCCGCCTCCGCCGCCGTCATAACAACAAATATAACGGTCAAAATAAACGGAGTTGAATTTGCTGCCATGTCAACCCTGACAAGTTGGTCCCATATGTCATAGACGTGTTTAAATCCTCTAAAACGGTCATCAACCAAAAGTTGTAGTTTTTGGGGACTAATTACCAAAAAAGTGTCAGTTTTCGGATTTTTTTTGGAAGTGGTACTTCAGTGGGACAGTCGTCCCAAAACTACTAGTTTTTGTCAATTACTCTGCAAATAATAGCTGTAAGCAAGAGCACAGATTCCAATTAATATGTATCTGGTTGCAAATAGTACTGGGCCCAATTGCAAATAATATGTAAGTTAACATTCGCATTTGCAACTCATCTTTTTTCCTTTCTTAAAAAAGAAGCTGCATTATCACATAGTAAATGTAGATCACCATGGCTGTATGTAAAATACCGATGCACAACCAGAAAATCAACTACATATAGTAGTATTTATAACCATGGCTGTATGTCTCTAGTTTTCTCATGCTCTTATGTATGTAAACACATGTACTATTACAAAGCACTCTCTCAGTTCACCCTCTCTCAGTCCAAGTTACTATTACACAAAAAGAGTAGATGACCAATCAGGGTCCAATCTAAGTTTAAAATTTCTGGATAAAAGGCAAGGGAGCAACACGTACCTTGGTGAGGATCTTGGGTCGTTGGACCAAGGGAGCAATGTGTAGGAAAGATATTGGATGCAACTCATCCAAATGTCCGAACTTGAGGCGGGCAATATAGTTCAACACCCCCTCATGTCTAGGCTTATTTAGTCCTTAGACGTGAGATTTATGTAGGCTGTAGAATCCCCTTCTTTAATACTGCGTTGGCAGAGTCTTTAACTCAAGACCTCCTGGCTCAGATATCATACTGAATTCATGCTCCAGCCAACTCATCAGAAAGTCCAAATTGACGGAGAGTTGCATCCAATATCATTCCTACACGGTATCAGTGGCCCTTCGAGATGGTTATGAACAACCATTGGTGGCATCGTCGGCAAGCCACTCGTCGTCCTCCTTTTTACCAACCAAAACAAGTGCCATACATCACAGCTCCATCCAAAACAAGTAAAACTGCCATAACTTCCTACCGATCTAGGATCATAAATAAGCATCCACTTCCTGTTGTAGCTGAATGTTGTTCTCTTGCTGTATCGTCCCACTTTGCTCATCACCCAGATCCCTGCGCCGTCGAAGCTTGACATTATTGTCTTATCAAATCTACACATCTGGATTTCAGGTTTCTAATCTATTCGAAATAATATTGGTGGCCAAAGCATTGGAAAATTATTCTCTTGAAAAAGGAGGAGATAAAAGGGAATATGTGCCAGCCATATGTGCAAGGCATGAGTGAAAGGAAATAGCCCCACCAATGCAATCCCTTTCAATGTCCTCCATGATCGAGTTATTTGCTCCTTCAACCAAACACATTGGGTCGTTTCCGATGAACAAGATATTTTCTCTTCACTTATGTCGCCCACTAGATTCAATTGATCTGGACGTTTGTTTATTCGTGCC
>NC_057811.1:3391366-3463561 GCF_018294505.1 Triticum aestivum | reverse complement strand
TCCCATGCGGCCGTGTTGCCGCATCTTCAGCATAGCGATCTGGACTTGTCCTAATTGTTCCACCCCTGGTTGATCTGAATATCGTTTCCAAGTCTACACTTTTGGCAAAGAGTTGCACACAAATCACCTGCAGGGCTCCTAGATTTTTTTGGGACAAATCAATACATCTGGTTTTTCACGTTTCTATGTTGAAAATAATATCGGTGACCAAAAGCATTGGAAAACTATTCTTTTGGGGAAAAAAGAGATAAGAGAGAATATGTGCCCTATGTGCGAAGGATGGTTGAAATGGTTATGGATGGATAAATAGACAAGGTGGAGGTGGAGCCCTCACCCAAGCAATCCTTATCAATTTCTTATCCTTCATGATTGAGCTGCTTGCTCCAATCGAAAAGAGAGCATTTGGGTTGCTTTCGAGCAACAGGATGGATGTTTTCGGTTCACTTATCGGGAGCGTACGTGGCGCCCACGAGGCAAGGAGATATTCAACTGATCTGGCCGTTTCTTTATTCCGAGCATGGGCGTGTCGCCGCATCATCATGCCAATCTAGACTTGTGCTCTCCTTTACCTAACATCTACTATCACCCAAATATTCCTACATGCGGCTGTATCCAGGCCAGCTAACAGATTGATCATGGCTGGCTGGCTGGGATTTCGGCACCAACCATACACATGCAACTATGCAAGGTGATAATGTAGCAAGCACATGGCCACTTGTCATGATGCATTAAAACCCATAAATTTGTACATGAAGGTGCAAAAGGAGATTCTTATACTACAGCTCAAAATAAATAAATACAGCATGTACGTACTATGTAGTTGACATTTTTCATAATTGTAATGCAAGTACCCAGTAATTGAAGATGAAGAAGATATGATCGACATGAAGGAAGGAGGCGAATGAGAATCAATTGACATTGCAATCGACTTTGTAATCAAGGTGAGAAAGCGATGGATGCGGCTACCCGGCCATGAGAAGCGTCGACCATTCTCTCTCTATAAATAAGACACGTAGGTAACACTTATCTTTCACCAATCCAGTCCATAGCCCCCGGAGCCAGACCCACCCTGCATACCTCCCCTTCATCATCATCACCATCTTCTTCTTCTTCTCCTCGCACATCCATCATCCATGGGCTCCCTGGGAAGCAGCGACGGAGAGAAGCGACTGCCGGTGGAGAGCGTGAACACGGAGGCGGCATGCGCACTGCTGGCGTCGGAGCAATACGGGTACGTGGACGTGCGCATGTGGGAGGACTTCGACCGCGGCCATGTCGCCGGCGCGCGCAACGTGCCCTACTACCTTTCCGTCAACCCCCACGGCAAGGAGCGCAACCTGGACTTCGTGGACCAGGTCGCCGCGCTCCACTCGACACATGACCGGCTTATCGTTGGCTGCCGCTCCGGGGTGCGATCCAGGCTCGCCACCGCCGACCTCGTTGCCGCCGTAAGTAGTAGTTCTGCGACCGATTGGTCGAACTTACTTACTTATTGATGTGTGGATCGATTTACTGATTTGTTGGTCTGTGCAGGGGTTCACGAAGGTGAAGAACCTGGAGGGTGGCTACCTCTCCTTGCTCAAGAGCGTCAGTTACAAGCAGCAGGCAGCACTAGCCAACCTTCACTAGTTTTCCTTTTGTTTCTAAGGCTCTCAGGAATAAGTTAATTGGTGATCTATCGTTGATGATGTACAGAGTAAATTTCCAAGGAAAAGAAGGCATTTTGTACGTATTAAAACCATATATGAATCTTCGACTTGGATTTGGTCTTCTTCGAGAATGTATGGACAAGCAAGGGAGAAAATAATGGCAGGCACAGTTGGTTACTTAGGGATTTGGTTGACTAAGCTGAGTATTTCTCTACCTGTTCTGTCCTTTCATACAGCTGATCAAGTTGAAAGAAATGCATTTTTAAACTAGAGAAATTGAGGCATTAACTTTTTATTTTCATCGAACACAACTAATACAAAATGAGTTACCAGTTGTGTGATTAGGTCCTCTTTATGCTGAAAATACAACAATATTTGAGCTAAATTTGTGAATTAATACAAATGGAATATAAATAAGTATAAAATTTGGTATAAACAGGCTCACAGGCTGGTTGTCCCAACAGCATCGCAACCAAGATCCAGACTATCAATGTCATTGTTGTGGCTGAGGGCCCAGACGGTATTTTGTCCATGGTCCTCGCGATAATGGAAGAGGGAGAGAGAGAGAGAGAGAGAGAGAGAGAGAGAGAGATGATAAACCGAATTGCAAAGCATAGGCTCGGATGGCGAGGCACCACTGGCATAACCAGTCAACTCTTATGGACCAAGCCATAAGAGGGTAACTCTTATGGGCCAACCAGTAGCATGACTTGCCTGCTCTTTTTTTTGTTTTGAAAATGGATACTAATGATTTGTATTTTAGTGAAAGAGTCCTAGATCGATTATAAAAGTTCACCAGAAATACAATGCACCTGAAATATAATAGAAATTACATCATGGTCCCTAGACGACCCAAACAACGCCTACCACTGGGAGAGACGTCGACACGCTGCTGCCGCCGCTTCCCTAATAGAGCCAGCCTTACCCACTGATGACAGCCGAGAAGTCTTCATGCACGTGCCCCTAAAAACCAGTCCCCCTAGAGACACAGTCGTCGTCATTGAACCATTGAACTGGTCTCAAGCATCTATCACCAGATCTCGCCATCACGCACGCACGACGAGAGTCCTAACCTCGCCACCCCAAGGATACAACATAATCCATGTCGGAGCTCCGTCGACTCTGTCTAAACGAACTATATTAGAAGGACCGGAGCATGGAAGAGCATCTCGAAGAAAAAGGGCCGCCCATGCAAGGAATAAAGAACTCTAATCTAACCTACTAGTTGGAGCTGAGGAACTATAATAAAAAACATAGCTAATAAAATGGAAAACGAAAATGTTCACATACCCTAGTAGAAATGTTCACTTGTATAACAAAATTATTCATCATGGATAGAAAACAAATATTTTGGTACTAAAAGTGTCCATGTGTTTGAAAAAAAAAATCATGGTTTGAGAAATGTTGTCCGAATATGCATGAATATATGCTCATAAACATTTAATAAAATGTTGCTCGTTGCATTTTGTGTGTGTATTATACTCCCATGATTTGATGGATAAAGGTATATATTGGATATTCTTTTTGTCAATAGATATATATTGGATATTTACACATTCATGGAAATAAAGTTGGCAACCAAAGCGTTCGAAAAATATACTTTGGAAAAAAGGAGATATGTACCGTCTGTGCAAGGCATGGTGAAATAAAATAGCCATGAATAGGATAAGGGGACAAGGAGGAGGAGGAACCCCCACCGATGCAATCCTTTTCATCCCCTCCATGATTGAATTGTTTGCTCCCTCCGATGGAAAGGAACCGTTGTGTCGTTGTTGATCAACAGGATCCTTTCCCTCCACCTATCAGTGGAGTACGTGGAGCACACTAGACAAGGAGATAATTCAACTGATCTGAGCATTTCTTTATTATCGCTCTGCCGTGTCGCCGCGTCATCATGGAAATCAGGACCACTTGTCCTCTTCTTTACCAAACATATATACATATTCTTGCATCTGTAGACAACTGCCAGATCATGGCTGGCTAGCTATAATTTCGTATCAACAATACCCATGAACATGACCTCTTGCCACAAAACCCTTAAAAAAATAGGGTGCAAAAGGAGATTCTTATACACCATGTCATTTCATAGAAAACAAATACAGCAACTACGTGTGTAGTTGACATTTCCATATATGTAACTTATGTAAGGTTGGCGACTTTAGACGATCATGAAGTGATGGATGCGGCTACCCGGGTGTGATATGTTCGACCGCTGCCATGGCATCATCTTCTCCTATAAATAACACCAGTAGGTAGCGCCTATCCTTCCATCACCCAATCCACTCCACAGCCTCTGGAGACCACCTCACACAGAAACAGAGGCCCCTTCTTCCTAGCTGCTCAATCCTCCATAGATGGGCTCCCTGCGAAGCAGCACGAGCGCGGCGGTGGAGAGCGTGGACGCCGAGGCGGCGTGCGGGCTGCTGGCCTCGGAGCAGTACGGGTACGTGGACGTGCGGATGTGGGAGGACTTCGAAAAGGGCCACGTTGCCGGTGCACGAAACGTGCCCTACTACCTCTCTGTCACGCCCCATGGCAAGGAGCGCAACCCGGACTTCGTCGACCAGGTTGCGGCGCTCCACTCCAAGGAGGACCGGTTCCTTGTTGGCTGCCGCTCTGGGGTCCGGTCCAGGCTCGCCACCGCAGACCTCGCCGCCGCTGTAAGTCCGTTAGTGAATGGTTGATTTTTTTTTACTATTCCTAGTAAGATCACCATCTTTGATTGAGATGTGAATTCGTTTTGGTTTTCGTTGCAGGGGTTCGCGAACGTGAAGAACCTGGAAGGCGGTTACCTCTCCTTGCTCAAGAGTACCAGTTACCCGCAGCCGCAAGCAGCAAGCCACCAATGATCCATCAATTGATTCTTGTGAGTTTGGAAAAAGTCCGTTAGTGACCTGTTTGTGTACTGTGTTTCTATCGTCCTTCGTCTTCTGAAGAAGAAGAAGAAGAAGAAGAAGAAGAAGAAGAAGCAAGTCCTTCAGCTGAGGCGGACAGCTGAGATTTATTAATATCAAAGGGAAAACAAAGCCGTATGTATGTAGGTACGTATATTGGACTTGGACTTTGGACCAACCAATTCCCAAGAAATAAAAATGTTTGTTCCCCGCAAAAAAAAAATGTTTGCGTGTACAGCTGAGTACCTGTTTCACTGTTTCGCCGAGTCAGCTAAATTATACTTGTTTTTTCCTTTGTCATACAATTAATTGATTTGGAAGAATTTCATTTTTGCACTACAGAATTTGAGGGATTACCTACTTCTTAAATAATACCAATAACTTGCAGTGTGTGCCTGCCTTCTTCACGCGCGGTTAGCCGCATAAATCACTTTCTCATCTCGACAACCTAAAAACACGCTAAAAACATGATTCTTCTTATTCAGATCTAAAATGCAGACGTACAGTACACATATACATACGTCAACTATGTGAGGAGGTATATATTTTTCAATAAGATGGACAAACCTCCTAAATAATTTGAAGGTTATTCATGCGTAGCATTAACAAGTGACCATGTGCCATCAGAGTTAATTAATTACTCCATCCATCACACAATAGAGCACATTGTTTTCCTAGGGTGCAACGTGCATCCAAATGGACACATCAAATGTCCGCGGACACCACTGGGCGTCTGCGCCAACAGCGGATAGGGTGTTCCCATCCAATGCACGAAATGCCCATCCCTTGTCCAATGGAGAGAGGAGATAGAAGGGAGGAAAAGGAAAAGGTGGGTTTGTGGTGTGGTCCAAGGCTTGTCCATAGTATGTCCAGACTCTCTCAGACCACTTTCTCGTTTGATACCTATTGTTGGATTCTGGTTTGTCCCTGTCCATAAACGTTTGGTGTACCTCATTGGATGGCCAAAAGTGTCCAGCCAATTCGATCAAGTCATTTAGAAGAAATTTGGTGTAATCCATTGGAGATGCCCTATGAAGTTAAACTTCATAAATTTTGACTAAGTTTATAGTGAAAATTATCTATATATGCAGTATCTAATATATATACCACATGGAAAACATATTCCCTGGTATTTTAAATATTTTTTCCATAAACTTGGTCAGTATCTACACAAAGTCTGATTTGAAAAGAAAATGTATCCAACACACACTATATTTTGTGACAAAGGATACAGAACAATGCTACGATTAAAAAGTATGTGCTATGGAATCGTACTACAGAATGATGTGGAGAAAAGTCTGGTGAGAGATTGAAGTCTAGGGTGAGGTTTAGTTGAAATTAAGCAGGAAGATTAACGCATAAAGGGATCCGTAGGACAAACCTCCATAAGCATATGATTTTCGGACGGCCAGCTGGCCATGGTCGAGAAGATGTACACATACAGACGTAGGATTAGTTGTTCAGATTGCCATGCCAATGGCGTGGCAACATGTCTTGGCACAGCCGGCTCACATATTGACAAAATAATTGCATTACTCTCTGCCTACTGTGTGCCACGCACGCACGGAGACTAGAAGATCCCGTTGCTCGACAATGAACCAACACCTTTTAGTTATTGTCAACGGAGCAATCAAGGAGCTTATGTGTGATGACCCGTGCCATTGTTAATTTAGATAATGACACTAATACGTGGATTGGTACCCCTCGTACCCCTTGGGTCGCCCCCGTGGGCGACCAGGGGGAAACCCTAGCCGCCGGCGCCCGGACTCCCCCGCATCTCCTCCATCCTCGCCGCCGCCAGCAGCGCCGCGGAGCGAAGCCAGGCCGGCAGGGGCGGCGGCGGGGCTCCCTTCCCCTTCCCCCGAATGGGCTGGCGCGGGACGGCCGTTCGAGAGGAGGCGCCGTACTTTTGCGGGGTGCGGCGGCGCTGCAGATGGATCCTGGCCGCGACGTGCGCAGCGCGCCGGCGGTTGGGGTTCGTGCTCGCGGCGTGGTGCGGCCGCTGGATCTGGTGGTCGCGTGCGCCGTCGGTCTCGGGTCCGATCCTTCTGGATCCGGTGCCTGATCGCCGTCGGCCGGCGCAGGATGGTGGCTTTCGTCGCTGACCAGGTCGGGTCTTCTTTGATCCGGCGCCTGGATGGATCTACGCCGGAGGTGTTGAGCCTTATGGTGCTTCCCTCTCTGGAGGTTTCGGGTCTTGGCTGCTGCCAGATCCAAAGCAGATGGAGATTGGTGGTACAGGAAGAGGACCGGAGGAAACTTTGGTCGGCTAGCTCGGCCCGGCATCGGCGACGGCTTTGACGTCGTTACCCATCTTGATGGCGAAGTCGAGGTCCCTCCTATCCACCTCCGTCCTGTTCCCGGACGAAAGTCCAAAATCCGTCTTGGATTGGACGGCGGCGGTGCCCTTTGCGTCGTAACCTCCATGGAGGCGCCGTCTTGGGAGGCTTGGGCGTTCGGGGGAGTTGCTATGGGTGAAGGGCTTCGTGTGTCAGCTCCAGCAGCGGCAATGGTGTGGAGGTTGGCAGGAGGAGCGGCGTTCTAACCGCGTCAGATGCGTCTGGTAAGAGATGTCAAGTCATGCCTGGCCGACAGGTGCTACGCTGAGTCATGCCTAGTCGGCAGGTGCTACGCACGACAGATCTTTCAGAGTGTCCGCCTCGGGATGGACGAGCGCCGAGCGGTGGAGCTGTCTGGCGTCGTGGTGGCGTCGACGGTAGCTAGACCATGCAAGGTTGATGCAACAGTACAACTCTGAAGATGGTTTGGTGGCAGGTGGCTGCGGCGGCCTCATACCCGGCAGGCGTCCTGGTTGAGGAGTGCGCCGGACCGGTAGGTACCCCATACCCGGCAGGCGTCCTGGTTGGGACCTCAGGTCTTAGATGTTTAGGTTTGGCTGCGATGTCTGTTTGGTATTAGGCCCAGACTATCAGCGCCCCTTCATCGATTGGATAGGTGTAGCGACTGTTGTTGCTTAGAAAGTGGCTTTAGTCTTGCTGTTGTATGACTTTGTAAGATCTTGTGAGAATAATTAATAAAGTGGCCATATGCATCGCCCAGATGCAGAGGCCGGGGGTCATCCTCCTTTTCTAAAAAAAAACTAATACGTGGATTATTATTTGACAAGACAAGATTTTTTTAAAGAAATGACCCGAGGGCTAGTGTCATTATCTTGAATATAATGACATGGGTTGTCACTCTGATACACCCTTAGTTACCGGATAGGTTGCTCAATTTGCGCTAGAATATATACAAGAGCATTAAGATAAAAAATGCCAAATCAATACCAATGTATTCACCCTTAGATATATTTTTATAATGTATTGCTGATATTTTCTTCTATATATTTGGGCAAACTTTGAAATGGTTGATTTTAACCCAAATTTGTATTCTACCTATTTGGGGATAGAGGGAAGCAAATGATTGGCGCAGTGGTTCCTCCTCCTTGTCCACATATATATCCTCGCATGGCGTTTCAAATGTGCATGTATATAAAGTTTAAAAAAACTGTGCATGCATATACGATATGTCCTCCTTTATCGAAGAATTTTTCGATCACTCATGCTTCCATTGATATTGTGATCGAGTATTCTTCTCTTCTGACCGGCACACAACATCATAGATCTCGCTGAGTATCCCAGTAAGCCAAGTTGCCAGCTGGCATCCTGCTACTGTCGTGGCACATCCATTCTGATGCTCCTCTCTGCAATTAAGATAGGTAATTTTGTTCATCCCCACCTCCCCCTCCCTTGCTTTGAGTCTCACATCAACATGACATATGTAGATCGACTATTTTTCCAAACCATGCAGAAGAACTGTCTTGGAGTAATCGAAACCGGTATTATACATAATGGAAAGCATGGTCGTAGTTGTGTTGAATTAGGCAAGTACTCCCTCTGTCTCATATTATAAGAGCATTTTTGACACTACACTAGTGTTAAAAATGCTTTTATATTATGGGACGGAGGGAGCACTAGTTTGTATGCTCAAGGTTGTCAGTGGTTACTTTAGGAAAGTTTAGCTTAGGTCGGTTTGAAGTTTCCTTGTGCTAGCTAGTACGTGCTTGAGTGGTCTAAGTGCAAGTTTGTTTTGTAAGTCCTAGCTGCGCCTATATATATGTTTGTAACCAATAAAATCATCGTCAAGATGTGGACGTGAGTCCATAGTAGGAAACAGACAAAAAGTAAACTGCGCTAGCATGTACTCCCTTCGTCCCATAATATTAAAAAACGCTCTTATATTATGGGACGGAGGAAGTACATGATGACTACCGGAGAGCGGCGATATGGGTGGTACTAGCATATAGTAGTACTATCCAAGCCGTCGGACCGCACTGATCAGGCAAGTTGACGCATTCAATGCTTTTCTGTGCGTTCTCCAGAAAAATGGAGGAATGGGGTAGGGGCACGGTATGCTACAGGTGCACCGTATGAATACAGGGGAGGGCACGTGGGTTGGCCCCGCCAGAAAGTCACGGGAGCTGACGGCGGTGGACTGCTAGTACATGTAGAAAGGCAGATTCTGGAACCTGGTCCAGAATTTTTTGGCTGATCGCGTGAGGAGCATGCTGCTCTCTCGCAGTTAAAAACGAGCGTCAGAAAACAGTTGGCTTATCACATTGAAAACAGAAAACATGGATGAACATTTAAGCTGCCCTCACCAGCTAACACATATTCTAACGAATAGATTTCAGTACCAGATGACTGATGGGCATAAAACTAACGGCCTTAACACACTCAGCAAGCACTACGACTACTAGACTCTAATTTCAACCCTACAGCAGCCGGACACCAATGGTTCTGCTCACTTGAAATACACCACTGCCAGTGTCAAAACAGACATCGCCAGCAAGATGGTGGCGAGCATGAGCAGCGCAACCCTGGAGCAATCAAGGATGCCACTCTCTTTGACCGGGGCGGCCTGCTGGCATCCCTGCGGAACAGAACAGCCGGCCGGTGGACTCTGGGACTCCTTCCTGACGCGACCTCCAGTGTTGCAGTCCAGGAGAAGCTGGAGAAGGTATAGTTCAGCGCATACATATTGCACCATTGTAACGTGACAGATCTCTTGGAGATATTCTGGTAGTTTGTTTAGCCTAGATAACTATCTCAACCGTGGCTATCTCTATCTCTCTCTTTCTTTCTCTCCAAGATGTACTCTATCTCTTTGTATGCACTACAGGTATCTGCGCCCCTGCCTATAAACATGAACCACGTCCCCTCGCACAGAGGCAAGACGTTTACCGCAATCTTCACATGGTAATCAGAGCCTCCCTCTTCCACAACATCTAGCATCCATCAAACCCTGCTCTAGCCATGTCGTCTTCCGCCGTCGCTCCTGTACCCACCATTCATGGTCAGGTAACAGAGAAGCTCACCAGGACGAACTACGTCCTCTGGCGCGCCCAGATCACGCCCCAGCTCATCGGCGCTGGCCTCTTTGGCTACGTCGACGGATCCATCAAGGAACCGGAGAAGTTCCTAGTCACCAAGGATAAAGATGGCAAGGAGGAAGCCGTCCCGAACCCTCTACATCAAGTCTGGGTAAGGGAAGATCAGCAGGTACTTGGCCATCTGTTGATCAATCTCTCTCGAGAAGTTCTTGTCCAGGTGACCTCGATCCGCAAGCCGCATGAGCTCCGGACTGCTGTGGCGAGCATGTTCTCGTCCCAGTCCCGATCTCGCATCAACAACATCAGAATCGCCCTCTCCAACGCGCAGAAGGGCACGCAGGTGGTGGGCACCTAATTCGCCCACATCCGCTCCCTCGCCGACGAGCTGGCAGCCGCCGGCAAGCCGCTGGATGACGATGAAGTCATCTCCTACATCCTGGCGGGGCTGGACATGGAGTACCAGCAGCTGGTGTCGGCACTCGACGCCCGCAAAGAATCGGTCACGATCGATGATTTGTTCGCTCAAGTAAGCAATTTTGATCAGCGCATTGCAATGTTTCATGGTGCCGGCAACAACGCCGGGTTCAAGAGCTCCGCCAACGCCGCCGTTCGTGGTGGCCGTGGTGGCTCACGCGGCTACCGTGGGCGGCCCTCCTACACCAACAACAAGGGCCGTCACAACAACTCCAGGAGCCGCCCCAATGCTGTCAAGTGTCAAACCTGCGGCAAGATCGGTCACTCAGCAAAAGATTGCTGGTACCGGTTTGAGGAGGATGAAGGAGAATCCTCGCAAGATGAGAAGGTTGCTGGCGCTGCAGAAGCCTCATACGGGGTTGATACAAACTGGTATGTTGATAGTGGCGCTACAAATCACATCACCGGTGAACTTGAAAAGGTGACTATGCGGGAGAAGTACCGCGGCCAATATCAGATACATACAGCAAGTGGATCAGGTATGAGGATTAAACATGTTGGTCATTCTGTTTTTCAAACCCCTCACCGAAAGATTCATCTAAGAAAAATTCTTCATGTCCCTAGTGCATCTAAAAATCTTCTCTCCGTTCATCGTATTGCCATTGACAATCATGTCTTTCTCGAGTTTCCCCCTTTTTCTTTTTGATCAAGGATCAGGCAACGAGGAAGGTGCTCTACCGAGGTAGATGTGTTCGCGGGCTTTACCCATTGATTCCGGAGTTTAGAAGAGCAAATAAGCAAGCTTATGGTGTCACCAAAATCTCCTCGACACGGTGGCACGATAGACTAGGGCATGCATCTTTTTCTTTAGTTGAATGATTGCTTAGGAAGAATAAGCTCCCATATGTTGGAGAGCGTGATGTCAAAACAATTTGTGATTCTTGTCAAAAGGCTAAAAGCCATCAATTACCTTATCCAATTTCCACGAGTATTTCTACCAAACCATTGCAACTTATCTTTTCTGATGTTTGGGGTCCTGCTCCAAGTTCTGTTGGTAGGCATACTTACTATGTTAGCTTCATTTATGACTATAGCAAGTATTCTTGGATCTATTTACTTAAAAAAAGATCTGAGGTTTTTCAAGTTTTTCACAACTGCCAAGCTCTCGTTGAACGTAAGTTTAATAGCAAGATCATTGCTGTTCAATCCGATTGGGGAGGGGAATATGAAAAATTAAACTCGTTTTTACAAACTCTTGGCATCTCTCACCAAGTATCTTGTCCTCATGCACATCAGCAGAATGGATCTGCCGGAAGGAAACATAGACACATTGTTGAGGTCGGCCTAGCTCTCTTGGCCGGCGCATCCATGCCTCTCAAATTTTGAGGCGAGGCTTTTCTTACCGCTGTTCATATCATCAACATGCTTCCTAGTCGTGTCATTAATCATGAAACACCGGTAGAAAGACTCCTTCACACCAAACCCGATTATACATCACTTCGTGTTTTTGGGTGCGCATGTTGGCCAAACCTTAGACCCTACAACAATCATAAGCTTATGTTTCGCTCGAACCAATGTGTCTTCTTGGGCTATAGTCCCCAACATAAAGGAATTAAGTGCCTTGATGTTTCCACTGGACGAGTCTATATCTCTAGAGATGTCGTTTTTGACGAGACAAAATTTCCCTTTGCTGATCTACATCCAAACGCCGGTGCCCTCCTTCGCCAAGAAATTCACCTTTTGCCATCACATCTAGTAGGTGCCCTTGGGGAAGATAACTGTAATGATCACATGCCAAATAATCCTCATAATGGCTTGCTTGAGTTATGTGATGATGCAGGAACAAACATCGAAGCAAATGGTGGTCACGGTGATGAAAACGGTGAAGAAACGGCTCCAAACGAGCCATATTTCATGTGCAGGCCCTCATGGAACATATCCTCCTCGGGATCCGAGCCGCACCAGTCCTGCAGGCGATCTCCTTCGGGGTTGCCGCCCTCTGCACCTGTGCCCGACAACGACCCGCCCGACCGTGCTCGGGTCGCCCGCCCCGACTCGGCAACGCGGCACGCCTCCGACCAATCAGCGGGCGCTGATGGCCCGCACCAATCTCCGGGCTCCACGCGGCGGCTGATGAGCCGCTTCCCCGATCCGCCCACGTGCTACGCGCGGCGCCCGCGTCAGCCGACCGGCTTGGGCCCCCGTGCGGTGGACCACCCGACCGGCGCTCGATCCAGGGAGGATTCCCATCATGACGCTCCGGGTGGGAGCGGATCTCCTGCTGCGGTCGGGTCTTCTATGGTGGTAGGCGCTCCTTCGCCGCATGCTGAGGCTGCAGAAAATCCTGCTGCCTCGTCAGATCGCAGCATATCTGCCTCGGGATCACCGGGGGATGCTGCTGTGGATTCCTCTGTTGCAGACCCCAGATCTTCTGTGCAGCAAACTACGGCTGTTTCACCATCGATGCCACGGACACGTCTACAAAAAGGGGTATTGCAACCTGTTAGTTATAAAAAGGTACTTAAGTTTGGCTTAGCTTGCTCTACAGGTGAACCACAAACGCTTGATGAGGCATTGGGTGACACAAAGTGGAAGCAAGCTATGGAAGAAGAGTACAAAGCACTCCAGAAAAATAAGACATGGCATCTAGTTCCTCCACGGCAAGGTAAAAATCTCATTGATTGCAAGTGGGTATTCAGAATCAAAAGGAATTCTGATGGAACTATTGTCCGGTATAAGGCTAGGCTTGTTGCAAAAGGATTTAAGCAACGGTATGGCATCGACTATGAGGATACTTTTAGTCCCGTTGTAAAAGCTGCCACCATTCGTCTTGTTTTGTCTATTGCTGTTTCCAGGAGATGGAGTCTCAGACAGCTAGATGTTCAGAACGCGTTCCTTCATGGTGTTCTGGAAGAGGAAGTGTATATGAAGCAACCTCCTGAGTTTGAGAACAAAAATACACCCTTCCATGTTTGCAAGTTAGATAAAGCTTTGTATGGACTCAAACAAGCTCCTAGGGCATGGTACTCCCGTCTCCATCAAAAATTACAAGCACTTGGTTTTGTTCCTTCCAAGTCTGACACATCACTGTACAATAAGTGCAATACATCTATCTTTTTACTTATTTATGTTGATGATATTATTGTCACAAGCTCATCAGATGAAGCAGTGACAGGACTGTTGAAAGATCTTAGTGATGAATTTGCACTGAAGGATTTGGGAGACTTGCATTTTTTCCTAGGTATTGAGGTAAGAAAACAAGGAAGTGAACTTCACCTATCTCAGGAAAAATATGCTACTGATCTTGTAAGAAGAGCTGGGTTACAGGGATGTAAGTCATCACCAACTCCAATGTCAAGTTCTGAAAAGATTTCTCTTACAGAGGGAGAACTCCCGAATCAGGAAGATAGCACCAAGTACAGAAGCTTGGTTAGTGCACTCCAGTACTTGACTCTTAGAAGACCAGATATTTCTTTTGCCGTGAACAAAGTCTCTCAGTTTCTTCATGCTCCCACTACAGTTCATTGGACTGCTGCAAAACGGATAGTAAGATATGTCAAAAGATAATGTTAATGTTGGTCTTACTTTCTCCAAGTCTACTTCAACTCTTGTTAGTGCATTCTCTGATTCTGACTGGGTAGGAGATATTGATGATAGGCGCTCGACTGGTGGTTTTGCAGTGTTCTTTGGACCTAACCTAATAATTTGGTGTGCAAAGAAACATGCTACAGTCTCAAGATCCAGTACAGAAGCAGAATACAAGGCTTTGGCTAATGCAACAACATAAATTATCTGGGTTCAGTCCATGCTCAGACAACTTGGGATAAAACATAGTCAAGCTCCATGTCTTTGGTGTGACAATCTTGGTGCCACTTATCTGTCTGCAAATCTTGTTTTTCATGCAAGAACAAAACATATTGAGATTGACTTTCACTTTGTTCGAGAAAGGGTTGCTAGCAGGAAGCTTGAGATCCGGTTTGTGCACTCCAGATATCAAGTTGCAGATGGCTTCACCAAGGCATTGCCTACAAGGAGTTTTGAAGAATTCAAGCGTAATCTCAACTTAACAAAGTTGTGATTAAGGGAGGGTGTTAAACATATAGTTCAGCGCATACATATTGCATCATTGTAACGTGATAGATCTCTTGGAGATATTCTGGTTGTTTGTTTAGCCTAGATAACTATCTCAACCGTGGCTATCTCTATCTCTCTCTTTCTTTCTCTCCAATATGTACTCTATCTCTTTGTATGCGCTACAGGGATCTGCGCCCCTGCCTATAAACATGAACCACGTCCCCTCGCACCGAGGCAAGACGTTTACCGCAATCTTCACATGACGGACTCCAACACATCAGCATAAGTCTCTTCCCACTCGAAAAACCCACATCGTCGGAACTAGAAATCATGAACTACACAGATGTATAAAGATGAAGAACCAGATCAGAGTTGAGATTCAGGCATTCACACTCCAAAGGATGCACATGTAGTACCAATTTCCTGGCCTTTTCCTGCCGGTAGAGATGTCGCCGATGACTTCTCGACCACATCTGGGCCATGGGATTAGCGGTAGTAGCTCGGTGTTTGGCACCTGCGGTGCGGAGGAAGAAGAAGCGAACATGGCAGTGAGGACTTCAGCTAGCGAAATGGGGATCCAGATTGACAATGGTGAGGATAAGGCTTTGAATAAATGCATCTACCCGCATCGTTGCCTGTCCACTCGGGCTGATCGTGGAGGAGAGAAAGGCTGCCCAGGTGCCGCATACACCGGTCCTCATATATGTCACGTAGCAAGGACCATACTGGACTGAGTTAGCTCGGCCTCATAAATGACAACAGACAAACTAGTTTGCCACTGTGCAGAAATGACTGGCCGAGCTGAATACCTGGGCATATACATGCATGCTCGTGAATCTCGAGGACGATCAACCTCTGAGATAATAGTACTATATGGTAGTATGACCCATATCGAATTTCCGATACATACAGTTGCAATTTTGGTAAAATACATGCCTAGTAATTTTCCTACAATAACAATGGTTATTATTAGTTTTGCGAGAAAATCTCTCGATCTATTTATTAACTATCAAGGTAGTACAAAGAACACGAGAAGTAAAAAATTACATGCAGGTTCGTAGACCACCTAGCGAGGACTACTAGCATGGGAGCGAGCGGAACATTGTTGGTAACTCTGCATCCTACAACATCCATGGTAATTTATATTGAACAATCCTGGCAACTATGATATGATTGATTTTATCCATGAGAATTCACATGGGGTGTAGAGATGCATGCATGATGGCTACGATTCAAAAAAGTGCGTCATAACACAATTACCACTACCATGACTATGTACTGCCTATATTGAATTCAACCATTTTTCACAAAACAAGCATGATCCTGATAAATTTTGGTAGATCAGGACTGGTAATTTTCCTACAACATTACTGGTAATTACGATACATGATATATACTGACTAAATTGCTTTCGTGGAACATGCATTCTAAATATTCTAGAAAAAAATGATAACCATGAGATGAATGGACTAAAACATGATAATTACCATAGGGAAAATTAAAGGTGCATGCCTAGTACCTATGATAAATCTCCCTTGTAAATCCAACACAACTGCCACGGTAATTAGGTGGAGAATGTGTATTGTTTGGTACATTTCTCAGAAAAAAGAATGGAGTCAAATTCATCTAGTAAATTGGCACATTGTTCAGAAAAGTGGAGAGGGTGTGGTGTTGATTTTGTTCTCAAAATCCACCCACAAAATACCAAAATCGCCACAAAACGCCATCCCAGAATCTGCAAACAACCATTCAACACCCGCACATCCATAGAGATCACACAACGATATTGTGGAGCATATTTTTGAAACACATTGGATGTAAGGCCCTATTTCGGCAGATGCAAACCCACAAGCCCTCCCACGTCGACGTATTGTCCAACCATGAATATTCACTAATACGACTTTGTCATCTCGATCAAAGCAAATCATATGGGCTGCCGTGTGAGGATACCGCCCCTTATAGGATCCACGTGACACCCCTCTTCCACATATCACCACGCCACAACATAGGGGGAAATGAGGAACGAATCCCCAGAAAAATAGAGGATGCTTTCGGGTATTGGTGAAAGGACCACTCACCTGAGATTTCACGCGGTACACCACAAAGTCATCGAAGACCGGTAGAAACCATACGCCAATTCCACCGTTGATGAGAGCAAGGGAGAACAGGGATGGGGCATAGGGAGCACACTTTCCAAAATTGAACAACTTACACCCCGCTCCCCCCCCCCCCTAATGAATGCGAGTGGGAGCGGTTTGTTGTAGCGTCGAAGTCAATGTGAGGGGGCAGCTGCAGAACACATGAAAAAGTAACTTTGAGGTGGATCTTGGAAACACTCAGACCGAACTTTCACCGGTGAAATGGGTCGATCAATCTTTTCATGACTTAGCTAACGGCCACGCACGGCCACCAATCCCTTCTCGCCCCGCAAGAATCACATGCACAGAAACAACCAACGACAAACACAGCCGCGAGATGCGCAACGGATGGGAACCGATGAGTTTGGATTTTGTCCCAATTGGAATGGTCACGACTTAATAATTTCATTGAATAATACATGGGAAACAAAATTTATCAAAGTCAAAAGTATTTTCCAGATACTTTTTTGAGATAAATTATACTCCCTCCGTTCAATAATATAGTGCGCATAGATTTTTTGAAAAGTCAAATTTTGCAAACTTTGACCAAGTTTATATAGGAAACTATTTATATCTATGATAGTAAATATATAAAATATGAAAATATTTCTTATGATGAATCTAGAGATATATTTTTGGCATTCTAGATGTAAATAGTGTTGTTCATAAACTTGCTCAAAGTTCGTTAGGTTTGACTTTTCAAAAATCTATATGCATTACATTATGGAACAAAGAGAGTATATAAAATATCTTATTTTGTGGAACTAAGACAATACTTTGATTAATAAACTACAATAATTAAGATATAATGCTATTTTTTAAAGGACATCAATAGAACATGTGCAAGGCATGTAAGGAATGAAATGTCCATGGATAGGATAAGCAGACAAGTCCCCGCCAAAAAAAGAAAGAAAGGGATAAGCAGACAAGTAGGAGGAGCCCCACCGAGGCTATCCTTTTCATGTGCTGCATGATTGAATTGTTATCTCCCTCCGATGGAAAGAGAGACTACGCGTTGGGTCCTTTTCGAGCAACATATCTTTTTACCTCGCTCATCGGGAGCGTACGTGGCACATACAAGATTCAACTGGTCTGACCATTTGGTTATTTATGTCGCCGCATCTTCATCATGGCAATGTGGACTTGTCCTCGACTACACACAACGGGAGTAACATAAATCGTAACATCATATATATCTAGGAAAAATAGATTGTGTGGCAAGTAATTAATAAAAAAAGAGAGTCATGTGTTAACATAGTTAGTTACTAATAGCATGAGTAACATCACACATATCAAGGGAAGATGAGTCTACAACCTAATAAATGAAATGTTGCACGACATCGCATATATGTTACTCCCCACTATAAAGATGGTAACATAAACTAGTAATATATGTATGTTACTAGTCCAAGTTACTCCCCACTGTGCCTAGTCTTAGTCTTACCTAACATGAGCCGTCCAACCAATCAATAATAGCTGGCTAGAATAATGCACCTCAGGTTTTGGCATCAAACCATACACACGCAAGCACATGAGATTGAAATATAAGAATAAGAGATGGTGTAAAAGGAGATTATTACATGATATGCTATTAAATTCACATGAAATAAATATTACAAGTATGTATATCGTCTGACATTTCCATATATAACTCTCCTTGGTCGCAGAAGATAAGGTCGACACAGACCGAGACGATTGAGAATTAGGAGACTTTATACGATGAGAAAGTGATGGATGCGGCTACCCGGGCGTGAAGGCATCAACCACTGCCTCCTCTCCTATAAATAAACACCCGTTGGTAGCACTTATCTTCCCATCAAGGCATCAACCAATCCACTCCACAGCCCCCGGAGCCAGACACACCAACAAGCTTCCCTGTCTTCATCTTCTTCTTCTTCCCTGCTCAAATCTTCCATACACCATGGGCTCCCTGAGAAGCAGTGGCAGCGGCGCGGCGGTGCCGGTAGAGAGTGTTGACCCTGAGGCGGCGTGCGCACTGCTGGCCTCGGGGCAGTACGGGTACGTGGACGTGCGCATGTGGGAGGACTTCGACAAGGGCCATGTCGCCGGCGCACGCAACGTACCATACTACCTCTCCGTCACCCCTCACGGTAAGGAGCACAACCCTCACTTCGTCGACCAGGTCGCCGCGCTCCACGCCAAGGAGGACCAGTTCCTCGTTGGCTGCCGCTCCGGAATCCGGTCAAGGCTTGCCACTGCAGACCTCGTCGCCGCGGTAAGTACTAACTACTAAGTGGTTTCACGACACTTTGTTGGTTGCTTGTTTATTGATTGATTCATCGACCTGCTGGCTTACGGGTTTGATGGCGCAGGGATTCACGAGTGTGAAGAACCTGGAGGGTGGCTACCTCTCCTTGCTCAAGAGCGCAAGCTACCCGCAGCCGACAGCCAGCCACCACTGATCCACCAATTCCGTATCTTGAATAAGTACTACGATGTAGTATTATCCAACGTCTTACGAAGAATAAGAGGAGGAGTTAATTTCCATGGAAAAAGAAGGCAGTATGTATGGATATGCATCCTGGGTTCTTGGCATGAACTTTGTTCCAACCAATAGCGCTACTAGCTGAATACTGATTTCCCCTTTTATGAATGTATCTCGCAAAAAGAAAACTAAAGAAAATGTTTTATTCCTCTGGTCTAGAAAATGTCAACTATCATAACCTCCTAAATAATTTTAAGGGTTATTAGTGCATATGACGTTGACAAAGTGATCATGTGCTACTGTCGTTAGTTAATTACCATGCATTGTAATCGCACAGCATGCATTTGGACTAGTATATGTGGGGTAAGAGCAGGATGCGGACACCCTGGCCTGACTGGCTCACCGATAGATTGTCCAAGTGCCTAGTGTGTGCCACACAGATAGGCAACAAAATCCTGTTGTTCGACAGTGATCCAATTCCTTTTAATCCTTCTCATCGGAGCAAATCCTTGAGGACGTCAAAAGGTTTGCATCCTTTGGCTTGGGCTCCTGCTCTCCCCTTCTACTTATCCTCCTATGTATAAGCACATATACACATTCGAGTATGTTCACTCAATTATTCTCTCATGTAAAGCTCACTCTCGGCAACAAGGATGACAATGGCCACCAATCATCTTTCCCGTGTTATCTCTCCTACATCTCTTCTCTCCACTTTCATAACTTTGCCGTCCTTTTACACCATCTCCAGATGCAACATGGGACGAAGGGCACCTCCAGGCTCTAGTCGCCCCATGCATAACACTTTGACCTCTCCCACCGGCCGAGGGCCTTAGACCTGCCCTTTGTTGTCGCCCTACATCCTAAAGATGGAAAATATCATTTCGTGGGGCACCTGCTTTGTGGGATCCTGACATTATCGTCACCTCAGTCTCCCTCAGGATCCGTAACACGGGATATCCTCTCGCCGTTGCGGGCAAGGATGTCAGCCTTGTCTGGCGATATTGGCACAGTTGCTTGCCTAGATTGGGTGGTGGCCCCGCCGATACGCTCGGCATGGTCACGAGTCTTCGTCGTACTTATGTGACTCCCTATTATTGCAGCAATTCTTTTTTTATATGTTTGTATATCATTTATGTGAACTATGGTAGCACAACAAGATGGGGTTTAGGTTAGATTTACCATAGCCTGATATAGAAGTAAATGTGAGATTCGTCATAATCTTATATTACCCGGGACAAGTGCATATTCTACTATTAACATGTATGCATATTGTATACACTGTCTAACTTTGCTCTTCAAGGATCGCTACTAACTGCGTGCTTCATTTGTGATCTAACCACTGCAAATCAATGCCACAAACACACATATTAACAATTGCAGATGTACCATGTGCATAGAAACAACTTAATTAACGAAGCGCCTGATAATAAAGTGTGATATTCAGTATACTGGCTATTGTTTGGACATGCAGAAAAACTTTTTGTATGTTTCATGTAAGCTAGGTGTATTTCCATAGAACTTTAGGTCATTGAAGTTTTAGTTTTTGTTCATAAGGCATTAAAATTTTAATTTTCTCTCTGCTATAAGAGGAAAACAACTTGGGAGGCCTCCAATGATGCAATAACGAGCCAAGCAACGAACAATCTATGTATGGAGAAGAGAGGCCTTCATCACCTAACCTTTTCAAAGGGTAACCTTTCTAGTGATTTAGCAGGAAAACAACCACCTAGTTGTACGATGAGAAATGCAACCCTGAGTAGCTTGCCGAACATGAGCTTTACTAACAGCGTTACACATAGCTTAGGCAAGCAGGCACATGCACAATAATTGGATAAATGATGTTTTACTCTCTATTTTATTTTATTTTTACATAAAATTTCTTCTATATGTAGAATAATTGTTCTATGCTTCTGGGCTTTAAGAAATTAGCTAATACTATATTAGTGAATAGTTATTACACCCAAGCGCCTAGTTAATGTCTATAAGTAAAAATTAAAAGACCTAATGTGCAGGTATAAGTTTGGACCATGGTGCAATGACATGCACAGTGATCAAAGAAATAAATCCGATCGGTGGCGGCTAGTTTAGTTAGCTTGACATTCCATCTTTGATAAATGCCAAACATTTTATATTTCAGGTTAAATTAAATGTTGGAATGTAATTTTTGTACTTCCTTCATTCAGGTGCATAGGTCACCTAGTGTAAACCAAATATCAAAGAATATTAGCCGGGGTTGCAATTAATATGCCTCATAATATACACATTCCCTCAACCGGCTTCCACGTAAAGCCCCTTTAACTTCTTCGCTATCCTTCCCACACATACATATGTTAAGCCTTCATCCTCAGACATGTAGGATTAACTACTTATTTCCATTGCAGTTTTTGATGGCATGTGATCGTCGCATTTCCACAACTTTCAAATATAACGCCGGCCTCTAACAGTATGTCTTGGTCATGGTGTAGCTCCTAAGGTACCTTATCCAAGTGGATGGAGGGAATACTAAATATATAGCACACACACATCATCAATGAAATATTGAACCCACTAAACTATAAAGATAAGACACATTTGACAATTAAAATGTAATGTAACATGCTAATAATTCAATGACGAGCTCCTCGTAAAAACCTTATATACTCTAGAATTATCAATTTGTTATTACCAAATCATAACCTGGAAACCACTACAAAGATACTTTTATACTATGGCTATAGTGATCTCTATCAAGATACTTAAGAATATAAACACATAAATATACACTACTCCCTTTGTAAACTAATATAAGATCTTTTAGATCACTACAGAGGGAGTATATTCTTCATGGTGTCACAAATTAATCCGAGAATGTATGCTATTTTGTCTTATCTTGTTTCTTACATTTAAGGAATGCCATACATTTTAAGGATGCAATGCATCCAAAAGACCAAAATTAATGTAACCGTGATTTGTATATTTAAAATATACATAAATATATTAGATAAAGCTATGGAATGACGCAAATGAGTCATGAAAAAGTAAAAAAGTTCAGTATAAATACGCTCATGGTTTTTCGAGTACGAGGAAGATGCTGACATCAACATGGAAAATAGTAGTGGCTCTTTGGAAGCTAGTTATAATTATTTTTATTTCAACGGTATAAACTTTGCTATTATTCTACATAGTTGAGCTTGTCACCTATTAGAACTTTCTTACAACGTTTAAGTATGTATTAATCCTAGTTATGGAACTTATCATCTCTTCAATTGCAATTTGTTTATTTATTTATTGTAACAATGACTACACAGAAATGACTTATAAAATAGAATTTCGAGCGAGGTACATTTCACATATTTATTTATTCACTTAGCATTGCAATCATTAATTAAACTATATAATATTAAACTTAGTGCGCCAATTGATTCATACATTGTCAATTCTTTATGCAATTAAATCAAAGATAACATTGATAATTCATTGTACACTGTAAATTTCGCAAGCATTAGAATCAAAGTTGTCAAATTCAAGTTACCTAAAAATACGTTAAAATCATGAACTACAACCAAAATTTATTTCAGTTGTGTATTTCCATTTTGGTATGAAGCAGAGTATAGGTATCGAGCAGTGGCGCAAAGATTAGAAGAGAGAGAGGCGACATGTCTTAGCAAGCCTCGACACCATGCTAGTCGCAACATCGTAGGTGAAATATGTAGACAATTCCCGCTGATAGTTTTAGTGGGGTTTTTCCTTAATTTGATGAAGTTGTCCAATATTCATAGACTGAAAGAAAATATATCGAGAATAGTGTTGCAGGTTTCGATTAAACTCAAAACTTTGCTTGCTTCTCAAGAGGTTGTAGTTTTACTTAGTAATTTTCACCTCTTGGCTATGAGTGAAATTTTTTTAAGATATGATTACATAGGTTTTGGGTGTTTTGATGCAAGGTAACCGTTTCATCCATTATGAAGAATATGGCAAGTGCATGAATGTCTCTACGATGATTGTTGTCAAAGTTGGCCATGTACTGGGATTGCTTATTTTATTTTAATATTTCTTATTATTATTATGTTTTGATTTATATAATGGTACCTTCAACATTCGGTCTTGGCAATGGTCAATTTTTCTGGTAACTAAATATGAAAGGTCCAATGCGTCTAAGTTAGTTTCTTGTGAGAGATTGACATGGGATTTGTCTACTCCAAAGAGACCCGGTTGTCAAAATATTCGTATTACTAAGATGTTTAGTTCTGTCTTCAGAAATTACATTATGTTTTTACTTGTTACAACTTTGGCACTTGCTTGTACTTGGTTGGGTCTACTTTTATTTTCAATTATTTCTCTTCTGTTAGGTTTTAAGGTACTCACAGCAACAACATGAATGGGCGAGAGTTTTGCACCGTCACATGAATACCGTAAATACATGTTTACCACACACCCCCTATGTTAGGGCTCTCACCACACTGAAAATAACACGACCCCTATCTCTCCAGGTGCCACCGGGAGGGCCACCACATTTCTGTTGGGGAACGAAGCATGAAATTAGAAAATCATACGACGCGCGTGATTTTTACATTTTTCGTACCTTTTTATCCAGCCAGAAGCCTGGGGATTGACTCTATCAGTAGACCATGCAGACCTCGTTGGGGATGAATCCGGTTGTCATCGAACCCCAGCAAGCACAAGATTGTTGCCCTCGTATCCAATCTGCTGCCCACGATCAGAATCAGCATTGGAATCTGCAGGGACAGCAACCCCTGCTCCACTGTTCACCACCACAACTAGAGGAACCAGATATGGGTGCTCCAGGCTTTCAGCGAACTCCTCAAGAAATGGGAACCTAATAAATACGGAGTAGATGACAATGGTGGCAGCCACTTTTTGCCCGTCGGTGCTCACACAAGCTAGTTGCTCAAAACTTTCTTGCGGATCCGAGGTCACTAACCTGTCAACTGCATCCAGGAGAAACTCAATGCCTGCCTCTTCCATTCCTCTCAGCCAGTGGCAGCCGTCGCCGAAACCCTCGTCGGCAAAATCAATACCCTGACCGGTCGCCACCAACGGGGTTGGGGACGGGAGGGCCGTCTGCCGAGATGTTGGGGTGGTGGTAGGCGGCCGGGGCACCAGAAGACGAGTGGGGCAGGGGCGAGGCGAGGGTTTCGAACTGTCCTGTTCCCCTTATCTGACCCATGGACCGGCATAAAACCTAACGTCCTGGTCCACGGCCCAGACCACACCCATGTTTCCCCCATCCCAAAAGTACGTGCAAGGCCCATGTACAACGCACTATTTCGTACGGCATTCCATCTCCCAGCCTATTTTCCACAAACTGTGTCAGACGAGCCGGACTGCTTTTCCCCCATCCTGAGCTCAGAACAGAAGGCAAAGATATCGGGAACAGCTGGGCTCGGGCACCAAAACGCCCCTTCCATCATTCTGCACCAAATAGTTATTATAAGGGCAAGGCGCAGGTGCAATCCTAGCATGTTCTTGGGATTGTGTTGGTATTATGATCCAATCAACCCTGGAACCAGGATTCTGCATCGCCTAATTAAACAGTGAAGTAGAGTAGTACTATTTCATCAGATATATCAGGATTAAACAAGTCCCGTGAGCAGAGCACATGGCCGCTGTCCCGTGCCGCACCGAACGGCCGCTCGTCGGCTTCTCTCAAATCTCATCAACTCAAGGAGAGGAGACAGAGGGAGCGAGGGGAGATGCACGCACCTGCACCAGCAGGCACAACCAACCTTCCGGAGTCCAGGGGCAGTGGATCGAGCGGGGAGGCGCTGGCGATCTGGCCAGGCAGGGACACGGTCAACGCCCTTGACCCCATGCGCGTGAGTGTGCTGGGTGTCATCCACGCGATGAGGCAGAAGAGCAGCAGCGCTCGATGCGTCATGGCGAGGGTGGTGCTCGATGCAGGGGGACATGATGCATTCAACTCCTATTGGCGCGAGGAAGACGTCACCAACATGCAGCGTGGAGACGAGGAACGACTAGATACAGGGGAGGAAGACAGCCAGGGAGGTCCGGCGGGCGGCGGGACGACAGACTTGGGCTGTGGAGCTCGACACGGCGATGGCTTGCCACGCGTTCGACGGAGGTTGAAGATGGCTTTGAGCGGCGCGGACCTGGAACTCCGGCGACGACTCAACGAGGAAGTTCATGGCGGCGAGGTTGGTATGGGCGGTGGACGAGGGGGGCGAGGGGTACTTGGATTTGTTCTGGGTTAAGGGGGGCGATGGAGTGGGAGGGGATGTGAGTTAGGGTTTGGGTGGTTGGGCTGCGGGTGGGGTTTCTTTTTCTTTTATTATTCTTTTTCTTTAGATAAATGGGATGGATAATTGCATGCCATGTCATTGATCCATGGCACAAATGTTTCAACCAATGAGAACAAAGCTTATGTAATTGTGTTTTTTCTATTTGTTTCTCTTGTATTTTTTGCACAAGGGTGCATCTTGGAATGGCATAATTTGTTCAAAAGATATCATATTTTGCACAAGGGTGCATCTTGGAATGACAAACAACGTTGCCTAAGAAAGTTTTCATTTTCTTTGCACTGAAATTTCATTTTCCATTTTTTGAGTTCCCAAAATGAGTTTTTTTTGTGAAGGACCTACCATATATTTGTTGCAAAATTGGGCCAAATCAATTTTCTAAAATATTAGGCCATATTTAATGTACAATTGACCAAATGATTGAGTGTCAAAAGTTTTGAGCCACCTCTCGTGAAACAGACAAATTTCAGCCGATTCAGCAGGAAGTGGGTCATAGTTTGCTCTTTATTTTTTTCAAAAATCATAGTTTGCTCTTTATTTTTTCCAAAAATCATTTTTAGGTACATAAGTATCTATTTAATCAGAGATACACCAAAAGTTTTCCAAAATCCAACCACTATCTAGGAACGGTCATGCCCGCCATTTTGACTGCATTTTGAACGGGCATAAAATTTTCAGAAAAAAAACAGAGAATTGGAAAAACCTTCGCATTGTGTCTTTATATGTGACCAAGTTACTATGAAAAATAATAAACTTGTAATACGGCGATTATTTAAAAAAAGTGTTCTCAGAGATGAGCTATCATGTGTGAAGATTCATGGCTTTCAAGTCAAATGATCAATCTTACGGCCACATTCATGGCATAGTTTGTTCATATGATATCATATTGTGCACAAGGGTGCATCTTGGAATGGCAAAAAATATTGCTAAGGAATTTTTTATTTTCTTTCAACGAAAATTTCATTTTCCATTTTTTGAGTGCTCAAAATGAGTTTTTTTTTGTGAAGGAAATACCATATATTTGTTGCAAAATTGGACCAAATCATTTTATCAAATATGAGGCCATATTTAATGTACAATTGACCAAATGGTTGGGTGTCAAAAGCTTTTATCCACCTCTAGTGAAAAAGACAAATTTTCACCTATTCAGTAGGAAGTGGGTCAAATTTGAACCGCAGCTGCCTCATAGTTTTCTCTTTATTATTTCCAAAAATCATTTTTAGGTAGATAAGTATCTATTAAATCAGAGATACACTAAAAGATTTCCAAGATCCAACCACTAGCTAGAAATGGTCATACACGCCGTTTTGACCACATTTTGAAACGGGCATAGAAACAAAAATGAAAAACCTTCGCATTGCATCATTATATGTGACCAAGTTACCAGGAAAAATAATAGACTCGTAATACGGTAATTATTTTTAAAAAGTGTTCTCAGAAATGATCTATCATGTGTGAAGATTCATGGCTTTCAAGCCAAATGATAAATCTTATGGCCACATTCATCGCATAGTTTGTTCAAATGATCTCATATTGTGCACAAGGGTGCATCTTGGAAGGGCAAACATTGCTGGCTAAGGAATTTTTCATTTCCTTTTGACAAAAAATTCATTTTCCATTTTTCGAGTGCCCCAAATGAGTTCTTTTGTGAAGGACCTACTATATATTTGTTGCAATATTTGACCCAATTCATTTTCTAAAATATTAGTACAATTGACAAAATGGTTGGGTGTCAAAAGCTTTGATCTACCTCTCGTGAAAAAGACAAATTTCCGCCGATTCAGTTGGAAGCAGGTCAAATTTGAACTACAATTGCCTTATAGTTTGCTCTTTCTTTTTTCCAAAAATCACTTCTAGGTACATAAGTACCTATTTAATCAGAGATATATGGTTTGTTGGCGAGACATCGAGGTTTGGATGGTGGCCAAGGGCCCCAACTCCAGAGCGCGTAAACTGGCATGCCAGCCGCGTGGCCACGCGTTCTGGTGGGTTGGGCACTCCTCAGGTAGGTGTTAGGAAGAATAATACGACGGAAAGATCTCACGAGGAGACTGAACTAAGCTCAAACACGAATTAGCAGCCAAGTGTTTGATTAGCGGTGGGGGAAATGCACATGGCCAATGGTCCTAAGTATTGGCTGAGGATGATCATCTACTAAGGATACTTACTTGGCAAATTTGCAGCTCAAATGGAGGATCCTAGGTGGCACTTGCTTTGCAAAGTACCACACTGGACAGAAATATGCATGTTGAAGCTAGGCTCAAATGAATGAATGGATTGAGCTGAAATTTGGTGGAGGATGGTCATTTAGGCATAGGAAATCACTGTAAAAATTTGATGTCATTTGGACATGCCAAAGTGGTACTTCCTTCAGAATGCTCTTCTCTAGACAAAAACTTGGGAAAATTATTGAGAGGAATTGGCTAAATAAAATGAGCTCAAATTTGGTGGAGGGAAGTTATATAGGAAGGAACATGCCCTGGAAAAGTTTTAGCAATAATTAAGCAATATAAAATATAAGTGCTTCACAAAATGAAAATATGACTAGAATAAAAGATTGGATGATGAGCTCACATGGATTGCTGGACAGAGCTCAAATTTTGTGGAGAGCGATTATTTGAGCATAAGGAAGATTTGGAAAAATATCAGATCATTTGGATAATCCTAGCTAGTTCTTCCTTCACAAAGCTTCTCTATGGATAGAAACTTTGGAAATTTTCTGAGGAAGATTTACTAGGAAAATGGAGCTGAATATTGGCATGTGGCAATGATTTCGATATGGAAGATTGCCCAAAAAGTTTTAGGGCAATAGGAGGGGTCTAGATAGCACTTGCTTTGCAATGTGCCAAACTAACCAGAAAACAGAAATTGAAGCTGGGCTCACATAGATGATTGGATTGAGCTGCCATTTGGAGGAGGATGATAATTTGGGCACGTGAAGGCACTGTAAAAATTCCATACCATTTGTATAAATAAAAATGGTACTTCCTTCACAACGCTGTTCACTGAACAAAAAATTGGGAAAAATATTAAGGGAAATTGGCAAAATTAATGAGCTAAAATTTGGTGGATTTACTATGCTAATGGAGCTGAATTTTGTCATGAGGCAATGATTTGTATAGTAAAGAGTGCCCAAAAGTTTTGAGGAAAATTAAGAAAATATAAATAGCACTTTCTTCAAGAGGTGCTATTCTGGACATAATTGGAAAATGAATATTCTTCAATTATTTTTGAACTAGGCAAGGAAGGTTTTTGACATATTTGAGGAAGATATGATCCAAAGAATTTATGAGATTTTTTTGGTGATTTTGGGAATGACATAAATGTAGGCTGCTTCACAACCTAGGGCAAAAATTGTCACATGGACATGACAGAAAGGCAAAACTGATGAGGTGGCGCCTAGTGATAGCAATGCACAACAATTTACAAGGCTATGACCATCTATATTGGTCGTGATCAGCTAGAAATAAGGCAGCGGACTAGTGTTGTCTGCTTTACGACCATTTCGTGTAAGAAAATTATGACATTTCTGACCAAAATGGTCGTTATCGTCTAGGGTTTAGAGTCCCCCAGACAACTTATGACAATTTGTTCGCAAATGGTCATAGATTTACGACCATTTCTTCCAGGGTCACTGACAGAAGGTCACAAGTTGACCTTCTGTTTACTAAGAGAGGAATATGTTTGGCAGGACGATCATCCAACCACTCCCCGGGTGGAGAAATCCTAACCAATCTATCTAACTAGTGACCAACAATATTAGACTTTCTATTACAATGCTCAAATATGACTATGGCAATATCTATGCTAAATTATAGAAGTCACTGAAGATTACGGACATAATGCAAGTCGATCTCTCTCATTCCTTCGTGGTATTCACAACTTCGAAGTTGTCTGAATTTATCACCAGTTTGTTGCAGCTAATTGAATGAGCCAAAAGTGACGGAAATCTAAGAGCGAAAGCTTCTATCATCAACACATCGGCAAAAAGATACATCTTCCAGTTATTGGCCACTATCAGCTTTCCATTCCCATCTCGGATAACAATACTAGTTGACGGAAAACATGCCCTAGTTGAAGGCAACATCAACATTGATTTTAGATTAACTGGGCAGCATCAGCATTGTTTTCAAAATCCACCCACGAAAAAACCCAAAATCACAACAAAACTCCATCCCAAAATCTGCAAACAATCATTCATCACCCACTCATCCTTAGAGATCACATAACGATACTGTGAAGAACATTTTTTAAACACATTGGATGTAAGGCCCTATTTCGTCTGATTGAAACCCAAACAACCCTCCCGCCTCGCTGTATTGTCCAACCAAAAATTCACATGCGTGAACGTCCACCAATATGACTGCTTCATATCTCTCCAAACGAATCACATGGGCTGCCGTGAGAGGATCCCACCCCCTATCCGGAAATACATGACACCCCTCTTCCACATATCATCATGCCACAACACAGGGGGCAATGAGGAACAAAGACAGATGATGCACTTGGGGATTGGGGAAATGGCCACTCACCTGCGATTTGAGGCAGTACACCGCAAAGCCGTCAAAGACTGGCATAAACCACATGCCAATTGCACCGTCGGTGAGAGCGGAGGGGAACAATTATGGGGGATAGGGGAGTTGTTTTATGATACCCTGGAACTAACACGGGCCGCTAATTTCTTCCGATCTAACCGACAGTTTTAGTTTGTATTCCAACAACACTGTGATGGAGTACCACCGTTAAAAAGAGGTGAGTGCCCCGATCTAGAGGGTAAAATTGGAATGACAAAGGGTACTAATGTGTTAATCTTTTATCTAATCTGCAATTCGTCAGTAACCGTAATCCCGAATTACAAGGGACGACTGGATCATGTGATGAACATGCAGCGATGACCAGGTTCGGCGGAGCGGAGCCCTCGCCATCGCCCGAAAGGTGATGCTCTGCAGATCAGGGCTAGGCTTAGCGGCCAGAGATGCGACAACGGGTTGCTGATGCATGACAAACAACCTCTCGACGGAACTCCATGTACGGATGAGACTGACCATTTGGTGATGTTGCGTCTCATTTGCTGGTATACATTCGTCATTTGTTTAATCAATCGAAAAGACGATGCTCGATCATGCAGCGCTTAACCATCTCTTTCTGTATTCAGTAAATAGGCCTCATTTGATGTATATGCATGCATTAAAACATTCTTCTTCAGAGATTTATAAAGTTGGATGCTACATGTAAATTCCAACTACTAGTACGCCTGATATCCGCATAACTGGGCTACATACAACAGAGCGAAGATGATATGGAGGGAACTCGACCTAAATGAAATAATAGATGAGGCAGCTTTGGTGGACCGATCGGGCACTGCAGTCCTTGAGTTCCTGCTTTGTGATACTAAATTTCAGAACACATATGATGGAGTAGTGGATATTCCAGAGATTGTTGCGGCTACATGCTGGTATGTATGGTGGCAAAGGAGAGAGATGGTGAGGGGAGAACAAGTTCAGTCTCCACCCTGAAGTGCTCTATCTTTACTGGCTCTAACTCTAAATTTTGTGTGTGCATTTAAACAAACCAGCCAGGTAACTTGCTTGAATGAATAGAGAAAGCCAATGTCAGATTTTCAAGCTTTGAACGTGGATGCATCTTTTTCTGTGGAAGATGGCCTAGGTGCTTGTGGAGCTGTGGTGAGGGATTACAACGGTGGATTCATTGGAGCTTGTACAACACCGATGGAGCATGTCCCTGATGTGGTCTCCGCAGAGGCTGAGACAATGAGACAAGGTCTGCTATTTTTGCAAAGCCTAGGATGCAACAAGGTCCTTATCAAGATTTTGGTTACCAAATGGGGCATTTTTACCGAGGGTGACGGATAAATGCGGTAACCACGGTTACCACGAAATACCGAGTAAATTTCGAACGAAATTTTTTGAATTCAAAAATTTAATCACCAAAACTAAAAAATTTGAAATTTTGACAGTATCACCGCTATATTTATGGCATGTAAATAGTTTATAGCAATAGTAACTGGCCTTAAGAGACCCACAACACATATAACAATACAATGACCAATATAGATGTACAATACTCATAAACCATCAGAATAGCAGTCCAAGTGTCCAACAATATAGTTTCAGACTTTAGAGACTAAACTTAAGATTAGACACAGGAAGACACACATAGCAGTCCAACAACAAAAGAAGTGCAGCCAGTCCATATTACAGTCCCATAACAAAAGATCGTCGATTCGTTAATTACATACTACAAAGCATTGAGCAACAAACCAAATTGTCATTCAATTCCTTCTAGACTTGCAAGTCTCCTTCCTCGAATCTCAAAACGAATCAAGCTGCAAGTGAGCAAACTAAATGTCATGTTGTTAGCAAACAAATTTGTTTATATTATCATGTCTTCGAATTTGTTGACAATATATAATAAATAGATGGATGGCATGAGATAGCAGCAAACAAATAAAATTTTGGGTGTTAGCAAGCAAATATGGATGTATGTCATGATATGGAAGCAAATAGATAATTTTTCGGGTGGCAGCAAGCAAACAGACAAGGTTAGCACTTCATTATTACCTTCCTCTTCCTCCTTTTCCTTGTAGACTTCCGCAAAGGTTCATTGCTTTCACGAGGCAGCACGTCATTGTTACCTACAAAAATTACAAGTTAGCACTTGAACAACATAAATTCATACAATGTTAATATAAACTAAAGGGCTTTGACCTTCATCATCCTCCCCATCATCTACATCCTCTTCCTCCTCACTTGGAGGCATCCCACTTCCTCTAGATCTCTTTTGTCCCACCACCTCTAAGACAACCGGACAATCACCATCACCATCACTATCACCATCATATTCATCCTCATCTTGAATGGAATCGCTTGTTGAGTTGCCCAACCAATCCATGATTTCGTTATTACAATCATAGAGAGTGGTATTCATCAACAACGCACAAGTATCAACCTCTTTCTCTTTTGGCTCACCAAGAATTAGTCGGATTCGCAGCCCAAGGTTGTAGTGGCAAAAAACCATCTTGTGCAACTTTTCAAAACCAAGACGGTTCCTCACTAGTGTATGCACTAAAGCGTATGTGCTCCAATTCCGCTCACAGTCACTTGAAGAGGTGCATTGAGAGACAATACGAATAGCATACTTTTGAAGCACCGGTGTAGTTCCTCCAAATGTTATCCACCACTCAGTTGGGGACACCTTTTCAGCTGCATTACGAGGGTACATGCCTTCGAAAGCCCCTCTTGTATTGACATAAGAGTGAACTTCAGGAATCATAGCAATGAACTCTGAAGGACTAGCCAACTTCTTAAGTGCTGCATTGAGTGCATTCACGTGTGATAGACTTTTTCCAAAGTTATACTTGTAGTGACTTGCCGGGTCCAGAACACCGGCTATAGAATGGAATGATAGCATGGCAGCAAGAATTAGTTCGCAACGACCATTAAAGGATAGCAACAATAAGAATAATTAGCATTTTACCAACAATAACAATTCTATGGCAGCAAGAATTATTACCTGCAACCATCAATGTGTTTTTGTATAAATGGTCAACCCTTTTGTCGACCACCTTTAGGTACTTGTTTTGGTCTAGAGAATCATGACAAAACAAAGAACTCAATTGATGCCTAGAATGCATCATCCTTGTCATAAAGCCAGAAAGTGACCCAAGCTTCTGTGAATCAGCATATCTAAGTATGCTATATATTGGGCCAATTAAATCTAGCACCCACTTCACGCTATTCAACCAGGTCCTACTTATCAAACAATCATATGTGTAGTCATAATCAACCTCGGAACTCCATGAGCTATTTTTCCACTCTGGAGATGTCATCCACACTTGGAATTTCTCTTGCTTATCCCAAAAGCTTTCTAGGAACATAAAGTTAGTTCCAAACCTTGTGGCATTCGGGCGCACCAACTCTCCACCTATGTGCTTCTGCATTTCAGCATGCAAAGTTGAATGATTGTACATGAATCTGCAAATTCTCTTACAACTACTAACCACTTCATTAATCTCAGAAAAGCATCCCATCTCCTTCAACATGAGGTTAATGGTGTGATCCGCACATGGCTGCCATGTGATGTGTGGGAAATCTGCAACAAGGTCAAGACATGCTTTCTTGAAGTTAGAGCCATTGTCGGTCACAAGTTGGACAACATGTTGCTGCCCTATCTCTTCGATCACTTCTTTGATGTGCTCAAACACAAACTGTGAATTTTGCATGTGTCCGGTGGCATTAACAGATTTGTGGAAATACATACGCCCATTGGAGAACACCATAAAGTTTATGATGCTCATCCGTGAAGGGCCAGTCCACGAATCTGACATGATAGTAACACCATATGTGGGCCAATCATCTTTGAACTTGGCCACATACTGCTGCAACTCTTCATAATTGCTATTTAAATAAACTCCATCAATATCTATCCCTTTAGGGGCAGGCACCCCTTTGCCAAGGTCTTGAGTCAATTTTATTGCTCCTACGAAGTACGGACAATTGGCTTTGTGCCCAGGGATGTCATTAGCGTGAAACCATTTTGCCCAAGCCTTCCCAATCCTGGATTCATATTCCACCTTGCTAATACACGCCTCCATTGTCTGATGTGGCCTAGTCTTGCTATATGCCAAGTCAACGTCAAAAAAGTCTTTGACACCACTTGAGCTGCTCCCTACACTTCCTTTAACAGCACTGGTTCTCCCATGATCTTCACGTAACGAATTTCGTAGGGTCTACTGGAGTACCTCATCATCTTCATCTTCACAATCGATATGTATTGCTGCACCTTGATTGTTCATATGATTGACCTCAGCTACCACTCTTTTCTTTCCTTCTTTGGAAGTCCTTCTCCGGGCCTCTCCCTCTGGAATGGCTTTCCGAAAAATGGCAACTACGTGATGAGGTGCATTCATGCAAGAGAAGACATGAGGGCCCAGTCCAGCTATATGCTGCTTGAATCGGGTTGAACCCCCACCATGTCTAACTAAACCACAATATCCACACTCCCATGCTTGTCCTTCCAATGATTTCCCATGACACCATATGTTTGTTATATCATTTGCATTACCTGAAATAAAAATACAGAAGCATATGTAATTATGTTGCATTTAATTTGGATAACATTTGACTACGGCGACTTCTATAAAAAAAGTATACCTACTATGGCGACTTCTACGGCTGCGTGCGATCAATGTGTAAATTTGCATTGCCTTGCTGGAATGGCCACACTAATTGCTGATTAAGCTTCTGAAATTACACAGCTTAGTTGCATCTCTTGGATCTGTTTAAGCTTTCAGTTAACTAGGCCAAGTGAAGTGTGTAACCTGCTGCACATTACTACAAAAGAAGTTGATCCACCTAGTAAATACTGGTATCTGGGACTACTTCTATTGCTGTAAACTAGTTTGAAGACAAAATGAAAGCATACTAGACAGAAAATTAGTAACAAAAATGAACGTAGATCTACAAGGACACAACCTTACCTATAGTTGGTTCTTTAACCGGCAGTGGAACCTCCAGGCCTCTGCTTATGCCACCCTGACGAGCCACCCCGGTGGCAAATCCGCTTCGGTTGATGTCATCCAGAAATCCCGTTGCTTGTCCTCCCGATGAATGGTCGACGGGGATCGTCACACTGCCGCTGCCGTGACCTCTGCCCTGACAAGCGGGAATAGTCTCTTGAGATGGGCCATGGACGCCGGCGACGACCCCCACTGTTCGCAGCTTGCCATCGCCACAGCCCCGCCCCATCCCCCTTCCAACACCGGCCATGCCGATGGGCGCCCCAGGTGGACGACGTGAAGAGGCGATATCAGGGTGGCGCTGCCCGTGAGAAAGAGATCTAAGGGCGGATTGGGTGCCGCCGCCGCCGTCTCACTCGCGCCCAGGAGCCAATTTCTTGCGGGAGCTCGATTTGGGGAGAAAGACGGCTAGGTTAAGTCCGTGGTTGTGTGCCTGTGGGAAGTACGCTTCCTGTCTTCCTCTGCGAGGCTCTGCCTCAGCTGGGCCGTGCAAAAAATTCAAACGGGCCGGTATAATTTGCTCGAAAGGCCCATTTATCGGGGGGCATGGATAAACGCGGTTACCGCTCGGTAAATGGAAATTTCGATCGGTAACCAAAACCTTGGTCCTTATACAATCTGATAACGTTATTGTGGTGGACGCACTGAAAAATAATGAAGGCCATTCATTGGTTGCTGCTCCAATTCTTAGTGATTGTCGAGTGTTACTGAAAGAATTCGGGAAGGTCTACTTAGATTTCTATAATAGAGAGTCTAATTGTGTTGCTCATGAGCTAGCTAGTTTCGGGATAGGTAATCCACCGACTTTGTGGTCGGATAACCCCCCAAATTTTCTTTTGAAGTTTTTAGCGGATGATGTAAGTGTTATCTAAATTAATAAAGCAAGCCATGAAGGCGTTCGCCTAAAAAAATGAGGCAGCATCGTACCGCTGGCGGTATGGGGGTGTGACACGCCGCCGACGGCGGCTGAGATGCAGCATGGTTGAAGTACGACAGAGTTTTGTAGCCTCCATGATTTTTTTCGGGTAGGAAGAAGAAGATGATTGACGTTACGTGCACGCAAACAGGAAGGACGGTTTCCTATTACCCCGGATTACCAAAGTAGATTAAGGAAATATCATTAGACATAAATTAGATACGGAAAAGTGTAAACTACCCTATCAAAGGAACGTCCAGATTTACTCGGGACTCCCATATATGTTTGAGGAGTGTCAGGGTACCGTAAAAAACCTCGGATAGGGAGGACATTTTCCAAACTTACACTCCGGCTCCCCCCTAATGAATGCGAGTGGAATTTGTTGATTAGTTTGTCGTAACGTCAAAGTCAATGTGAGGGGGCAGTTGCAGAACACACAACAAAATAACTGTGAGCTCCACCTTAGAAAGACGCAGGCCCACCTTTTATCTTACCCACGACTCGCAAACGGCCGCACACGGCCACCAATCCGCCATCGCCCCGTAAGCTGCCAGATGCGCATCGGACAACAGCCCATGATTCTGGATTTGTCCCAGTATTTGGAATGATCGTGAGTTATTAATTTCATTGAAAACTACATGTGTAACCAAATTTATCAAAGTCAGTAATATTTTCAACATACTTTTTGAGATAAATTATACAAAAAAGTTTCACGTTTGACAAAACAAAACTGGGATTATTCCCAGAGTTTGGTTGTACGTCCAAAATTCTTGTTTTGTGGAACTGAGACAATAAACTAATAATTAAGTTATAAAGCAAAATTTTAAAGGAAACCAAGAGAATATGTGCAAGGCATGGGAGGAATGAAATGTCCAAGGAAAGAGAAACCACGCGTTGGGTCATTTTCGACCAACATATCCTTTCATCTTGCTTATCGGGAGCGTACGTGGCGCACACTAGATTCAGCTAGTCTGACAATTTGGTTATTCGTGTCCCCTGGCCGTGTCGCCACATCTTCATCATGGCAATGTGGACTTGTCCTCCCTCTCTCTTACCTAATATGAGCCGTCCAACCAATCAATAATAGCTGGCTAGAATAATGCACCTCGAGCTTTGGCATCACCATACACACGCAAGCACATGATCTTGAAATTATAATGTACGAGGGTGCAAAAGGAGATTATTACCTGATTTGTGATTTAATTCACGGGAAATAAATGTAGTAGGTATGTATATAGTCTGACATTTCCATATACGACTTGCTCCTCCGTCGAAGAAGATAAGGTCGACACCACGGAGACGAATAAGAATTAGGTGACTTTGTACGACGAGAAAGTGATGGATGCGGCTACCCGGGTGTGAAGGCATCATCCACTGCCTCCTCTCCAATATAAATAAATAAACACCCGTTGGTAGCACTTATCTTTCCATCAACCAATCCACTCCAGAGCCCCCGGAGCCAAACACACCAACAAGCTTCCCTGTCTTCTTCTTCTCTGCTCAAATCCTCCATACACCATGGGCTCCATGAGAAGCAGCGGCAGCGGCGCGGCGGTGCCGGTAGAGAGTGTGGATCCGACCGCCGGAAACACCTTTTTAATTATGGGAAACACTTTCCATCATACCTCTGATACAGGTGTAACTTATCAGACCAGTCATGTGCCATTCGTTTCTGTTTCATTCTACGCTGGTGATTTGCTTGAGAAACCCGTTTCTCTCTCCCCTCTTTAATGGCCCTGTATCTGACCTCTAAATTGACCGTCCACCTCGGCGCCCCAGCGCCCGTAGCCTCAGTTCCGCCTCACGGATGCGCAATCCCATGATTAGGTGGTAGCTCCCCGCGGGCCATCACCAACGAGAGTCCTGCCTCATACGGTGGCCGGAGTACTACGGTGGCAAGTCATCTTCTCCATGACGCGCGGTGGCGCCATAACAACGGCGTCGCTAGACGTGATCTGTTCTGGGGAGTCGATGGAAGCGGGAGAGCAAGCGCATGTCGGCGCTAAGCATGTCGTGCTGGTTGATGGTGTCCATGATGGAAACGTTTGCGGCGTGATTTCGAGCACATCTCAACATTGTTCCATGTGGAAGCACGGGCACCTAACAGGTGATGAGGGCTCGCCATGCAGCCGTGTTTACCTGTGCACCCATACCAGCAGCTCCTCCCCCGCCAATGGCGTTGATGGCTCATCCTCTCGATGACGGCGTGGCCTCCTAGGACTGGCCGGTCCAGTGTCCTGCACCAGCAACTCCCTTCACACGGGCTGCTCCAAATTTTGGAAGCAATACTGAATTACTGATACAGCTGAAAAGCATCTAGTAGGAATTTTCTAAGGAATACTAATGCACCTATGCCATCCATCGTAGTTGAGGTGAACGGCGGCGTCAATTTGGCCACACGCCAGATATAGGCATAGTATACCCAAAAGTAATTCTTGTTGCGCAGAAGCAAAATCCAATTCCATTTGAAGCAAAGTGTATCTTAATTTGTGGAGCAAACTCTAATTTCTTTGGAACTAATGTATGATGGAAACACATGTTTGTTTATTTGGAAGCAGTCCAATGTTACATTCGGGAGAATTCTCTAGCCACTGGAAGCACAACGGTAGATACAGATTTTTATTGATCAAAATAATTTGCATGGAAGCAATGTCACTAGCAGGCTGACACAAAATATTTCTGGATAGGAAGCTCAAATAAGTTGCTCTCAAAGCAGTTGGAAAAAAGTTCATCTATATTACGTTGAAGCACGTCTAATGAAAGTGAAAAAAATAGAAATGTTGGAAACAAGTAATATTACATTCGAAGCAATTTGTTACTTGGCGGAAACAATATTTTGATGTTTTGAAAAAAAAAGATATAAAGCAAAAGGTTCGTTAAATTGAGGCAAATTTCAGTTGCAATTGAAGCAGATTCTCATATCTATGGAAACATTGATTTGCCACGTTGAATACAAACTGTTAAATTCTAAAAATCAGGCCGAAGAAAATTTCAATCGAGATGGAAGCAACGTTTTTTATGGGTTAGAAACAAACAGATATAAATAAATTATCTATCCAGTTATCTCTTGTCGGCAAAAAAGAAAGGGGGAAATCACGAAGCACCGATCCCACGTTCTTCACGGAGGCACTTACGAGGAAGAAAAAGTGAATTAGTGAACCATACATGTCGCTGCCTACCTAGGCCCACGTTATCTCAAGCTCTTTTATTGACGCATCAGAAATCAGCAATCCAACGATAAGCAGCTAGTCTGATAGTGCTATGAATCAGACGTCTCATGCCTAGTGCCTCCCTTCAATTATTCTCACCCGAGCAATCAAGGAGGGCGTGATACTCCCTTAGTTCCCAGATAGGTTTCTAAATTTTCCCAAGAATATGTACAAAAAATAGGAAGAATACCGGACCAATACCAATATATTCACACTCATGGCACATCATCAAGCTAGTAGGTGTCGCAACGTAGGTCGCCAGAAAGGTGGTTTCGGATTGATCTGTGTATTTGTCCTTGTCTGGCATTTTTGAATAATTTAATAAAGATGGCTGTGTGCATCACTGGATGCAGAGGCCGGGGTTACCCTCCTTTTCAAAAACAATTGTTGATATTTTCTTTCATATATTTGGTCAAACTTCAAAATTATAGGTTTTTCAAAAATATCCCCCTATTTGAGAACTGAGGGAAGCAAAGGATTGTTAGGGTGGTTTCAACAGTGCATGCATATATGATGGGAAGCATGGTCGTAGTTGTGTTGAATTAGGCAAGTAGTAGTTGTAGTGCTAGTCTGGTTAGGTACAAGTGTGCTCAAGCTTGTCGGTGATTACTTTAGGAAAGTTTAGCTTAGGTCCGTTTGAAGTTTCCTTGTGCTAGTTTATACGTGCTTGGCCGAGTGGGCGGCATGGGTGTAAGGGTGGAAGGCTCTGGCATGCTTTGTTCATGTCTGGATTTGGCATGGTTGGCCTGACTCTCGCTGCGGGGCTGGCTAGGGAGCCTGCTGGTTGTATTTGAGAGTTCCCGAGAGATAGCTTCACGCTTGGCACCGGCGACGACGGCGGCTGTGCGTGTCGTTCCTCTCTTGAAGGTGTAGTCGTGGGTCTCGTTTATGAGCCAGGGCTCCGTGCGAAAAGCCTTGTCTGTTCTGAGACTCGTCAGCGGTGACGCATTGCGCCGTCACCCACTTGGGGGCGTTGCCATGGAGTTTTTGTGGCGTCCGTTGTTCCTAGGCTAGGTGTTATATGGTAGCTTTAAGCTTCCTGTTGTATCTTTTGATCCGCTGTGTAAGAGAGTCTTCTCTCTACATTGTATCGCTCGGTTGTGTATTGTTTGATGTTGTTACTTTATATATAAATCGAGGCGAAAGCTTGTTTCAAGAGTGGTCTAATACAAGTTGGTTTTGTAAGTTCTAGCTGCGCCTTTATACCGTTTGTAATCTAGAAAATTATATGAGAGAAATAAAGTGAAATTAGAGGGTGCGGGGAGTACCCCGGGCCATGGTTTTTTGCATGTGTGTTCATGAGTATTTGATATGATTAATTATGTGGACGGACACAACAATTCTTATTAGATCGTGGTCCAAGACTTGAAGCCATTCTTTCCCTAGGAAGGCGACCCATATTAGTGCCCCGTGCGGGCCATATAGTTGTTCAATGGTACAGTGATAAGTAGAAGAAGACAACAAAATAGTCAGTAGCGAGCTGAGCGGCAATCGTCGTTGAGTGGAGCAAGGAGGAGACGAAATGTTGTGAATGCCGTCAAGATATGGACATGAGTCCATAGTATGAAACAGACAAAAGATTAACTGTGCTAGGATGTACATGATGACTACTTTACATGCAGTCTTGTAATTTTGGTAAAATACATGCCTAGTAATTTGCCTACAACAACAATGGTTATTTGTGTAGAACATTGCTGGTAACTATGCATCCCACGACATCCATGGTAATTTCTATAGAACTATCCTAGCAATTATGATATGATTGATCTTATGCATGAGAATTCACATCGAGTGCAGAGATGCTTGCCTGATGGCTGCGATTGAAAAAGTGCGTGATAACACCAACACAACTATCATGATTATATACTTCCTATAAAGAATTCAACCATTTTTTAACAAAAAAACATGATCCTGATAAATTTTGGTAGACTAGGACTGGTAATTTTCCTTCGACATTACTGGTAATTACGATAAATGATATATACTAACTAAATAGCTTTGGTGGAACATGCATTCTCAATTTGGTAGGAAAAAAATTGCTAACCATGATATAAATGAACTAAGACATGATAACTAACATAGGGATAATTAAAGGTGCATGCCTAGTACCTATGATACAACCCCCTTGTAAATCCAGTACAGCTGCCAAGCTAATTTGGTAGAATGTGTATTCTTTGGTACATTTTACAGAAAAGGAATGGAGTCAAATTCATCTAGTCAATTTTTTACATTGGGCAGAAAAATGAAGAGGACGTCGTGTTGATTTTGATTTCAAAATCCACCCAAAAAACCAAATATCGCGACAAAACACCATCCCGGAATCTCCAAACTATCATTCATCACCCACTCATCCATAGAGATTACATAACGATATTGTCGAGCACATTTTTTAAACACATTGCATGTAAGGTCCTATTTCGGTGGATTGAAACCCAACAGTCCTCCCCCCTTGTCATATTGTACAACCAAAAATTCAACTACGTGAACGTTCACAGACCGAATCACAGGGACTGCCGTGAAAGGATCCCACCATCTATCAGGACCCTCCTGCCACCCCTCTTCCACATATCATCACGCCACAACACAGGGGGCAATATGGAACGACACCAAAAAAAAGAAGACGATGCACTCGAGGATTGGGGGAAGGGCCACTCACCTGCGATTTGACGCGGTACACCACAAAAGCCAGAGAATACTGCCAGAAATCGCACGCCAATTCAATGTCGATGAGAGTACAGGGGAACAGGGATGGGGGATAGGGAGCACATTTTCCAAAATTGAATAGCTTACACACCCCGGCTCCCCCCTAATGAATGCGAGTGGCAGTAGTTTGCCGTAGCCTCAAAGTCAAGGTGAGTGGGCAGCTGCAGAACACACCACAAAATAAATGTGAGGTGGACCTTTGAAATCCTCAAGCCCACTTTTCATCTACGAAACAGGTCGATCAATCTGCCCACGAATGGCCGCGCATGGCTACCAAACCCTCGTCACCCCGCAAGAATCACACAAATGCTGCTGCCGGATGCGCATTGGACGGCAACCGATGAGTTTGGATTTGTCCCAGTATTTGAAACAATCGAGAGTTGCTACTTTCGTCAAATAATATTCTCTAGATATTTTTTGAGATAAATTATACAAAAAAGATTCACGTTTGACAAACCAAAACTAGGATTATTTCCAGAGTTTGGTTGTACGTCCAAAAATCTTGTTTTGTGGAACTGAGACAATACTTTGATTGACAAACTATAATAATTAAGTTTTTTCTAAAGAACATCAAGAGAATATGTGCAAGGCATGGGAGGAATGAAATGTCCATGGATAGGATAAGCAGACATTGAATTGTTTGCTCCCTCCGAAGGAAAGATAAACCACGCGTTGGGTCGTTTTCGGGCAACATATCTTATCAGCTCGCTTATCGGGAGCGTACGTGGCGCACATTAGATTCAGCTGGTCTGACCATTTGGTTATTTGTTTCGCCTGGCCGTGTCGCCGCATCTTCATGATGGCAATGTGGACTTGTCCTCCCTCTCTTAGTCTTACCTAACATGAGCCGTCCAACCATTCAATAATTGCTGGCTAGAATAATGCACCTCTAGTTTTGGCATCACCATACACACGCAAGCACATGAACTTGAAATAATAATAAATGTCTCAAGCTTAGTATAATTTTGTACGAGGGTGTAAAAGAAGATTCTTACGTGATTTATTATTTATTCACAGGAAATAAATGTACTATACAATGTATGTATAACGTCTGACATTTCCGTATATAACTTGCTCCTGGGTCGAAGAAGATAAGGTCGACACAGACCGAGACGAATGAGAATTAGGAGACTTTATACGATGAGAAAGTGATGGATGCGGCTACCCGGGCGTGAAGGCATCAACCACTGCCTCCTCTCCTATAAATAAACACCCGTTGGTAGCACTTATCTTCCCATCAACCAATCCAATCCACAGCCCCCGGAGCCAGACACACCAACAAGCTTCCCTGTCTTCATCTTCTTCTTCTTCCCTGCTCAAATCTTCCATACACCATGGGCTCCCTGAGAAGCAGTGGCAGCGGCGCGGCGGTGCCGGTGGAGAGTGTGGACCCAGAGGCGGCGTGCGTGCTGCTGGCCACGCAGCAGTACGGGTACGTGGACGTGCGCATGTGGGAGGACTTCGACAAGGGGCACGTCGCGGGTGCACGCAACGTACCGTATTACCTCTCCGTCACCCCTCACGGCAAGGAGCGCAACCCTCACTTCGTCGACCAGGTCGCCGCACTCCACGCCAAGGAGGACAGGTTCCTCGTTGGCTGCCGCTCTGGTGTCCGTTCAAGGCTCGCCACCGCGGACCTCTTGGCCGCAGTAAGTACTAAGTAGTTCCGCGGCACTTCGTTGGTTGCTTGCTGTTTATTGATTCGTCGACCTGCTGACCTACCGATTTGATGGTGCAGGGGTTTACCAATGTGAAGAACCTTCAGGGCGGCTACCTCTCCTTGCTCAAGAGCGCAAGCTACTCGCAGCCAACAGCCAGCCACCAGTGATCCATCAATTCCATATCTAGAATAAGAAGCGTGTTCAGAGCTCCCTGTGGAGGGGACGCGTCGAGCGGACACTACAAAGGCGGTAACCACGACGGTTGCTAAACTAAGCAGAGATTATTAGGATCACAGTTAATCCTTAACACCCCTAATCTATGCTTGTCTTTGTGAATGCTCCATTATCTTGATAAAGACTCCTCCAGACATGTTTATCATTAAGTATGTTCAGCATCTTCAACTTGAGAATGTCTCATCGAAAAACCCTGTGGGAAAATATGAGGAGATAGGCCCCCGCGAATGAATGCGAGTGGGAGCAGTTTGCAATAGCATCAAAGTTTGCAATAACACAGGACAAAATAACTGCGAGGTTGACCTTAGAAACCCTCAGACCCACCTTTCATCTATGAAACTGGCCGATCAGACTGTCCACGACACGCTAATGGCCACGTAGGGCCACAAATCCCTCGTCGCCCCGCAAGAATCGCATGGACGGCAACAGCCAGTGCCAAACGCGGCCGCCAGATGCGCATCGGATGACAAGCTATGAGTTTGGATTTGTTCCGATATTTGGAATGCTCACGAGTTAACAATTTCATTTAATAATACAAGGGCAGCCAAAATTATCGAAGTCAAAAATATTTTCCATATATTTTCTGAGATAAATTATAGAAAAAAGATCACGTTCGACAATCCAAAACTGGAATTGCTTCCAGAATTTGGTTGCACGTCCAAAAATCTTCTTATGTGGAACTAAGACAATACTTTGATTAATAAACTAATAAGTAAGTTATAAATCCATTTTTAAAGGCCATCAAGAGAATATGTGCAAGGCATGGGAGGAATGGAATGTCCATGGATAGGATAAGTAGACAAGTAGGAGAAGCCCCCACCGAGGCAATCCTTTTCATGTCCTCCATGATTGAATTGTTTGCTCCCTCCGATGGAAAGAGAAACCACGCGTTGGGTTGTTTCAGGCAACATATCTTATCAGCTCGCTTATCGGGAGCGTAGGTGGCGCACACTAGATTCAACTTTGGTTATTCGTGTCCCCTGGCCGTGTCGCCGCATCTTCATCATGGTAAAGTGGACTTGTCCTCCCTCTCTTAGTCTTACCAGTCTTACCTAACAATAACATGATCTGGCCAACCAATCAATAATAGCTCGCCACAATAATGCACCCCGAGCTTTGGCATCACCATTCACACGCAAGCACACATGAGCTTCAATTAATAATAAGAGGGTGCAAAAGGAGATTCTTACTACAAGTAGGGATGAAAATGGAGTGGAAAGCTTCCGCTTTTCCGGAGGAAAAATGTAAACGGAGAGGAAATATCAAAACGGAAATGGAAATTTGCAAAATGGAAATGGAAGTGGAATTTTTTATGCGGAAACGGAAACAAAAACGGAACGGTGTTTTCCGGTGGAACAGACATGGAAACGGAACTTTCCGTTTCTGTGAATATGAAATTTCCGTTTCTACTGTAGGCCCATGGCTGCTTTGTAGCCCAATTACCAAGCAACACACAATGACACAATGAGCAGACTGGATCATTTGAGGACCAACTTTTACTTCCACACACGTTCTCAACTAGACACAATACGGAATTGTCATGTACTATTAAAATACTACCCCATGTTGCCAACACAACCATATTATCATGTAGCCATATTAACAATTTCTTAAATTTCTTTGTTTTTTGTGTGTATTTCTCTATGATTCAAGGGGGTTTTAAGTTCCGGTCAACACACCGTTTTGTTTCCGCGTCCGTTCTGTATTCGCTCCGTGTCTGTTTCCGGTAGTATTTGTTTCCGTATTCATTTCCGGAGTTTCCGTATTTGTTTTCGCTTCTGCAAAAAAATATGAAAACAAATGTGGTAGCACCCAGTTCCGTCCGTTTCCGCTCCGTTTTCATCCCTAACTACAAGTTTTGTTATTTAATTCACGGCAAATAGATATAGTATGTATGTATATCCCGAGCTCACATGAGCTCGGACAAACAGTAATTTAAAAAAAAAATCTAAACATTCCGAATTTTTTTGTCTGAAGCTTTGACAAATGTTTCCATAGCTTGGAAAATTTTATCACCAGATGACGTTTATTTAAAATGTGGCAAAAGAAAGTTGATGCTCGAAAATGTGTTTGAAAATAACGTTTTAGAGCATCAATTTTTTTTTGAAAGTTAAACAAACTTTTGTCAAAGTTTCACACAAAAAAATTTGGAATTTCCTAATTTTTTTGAATTCCTTTTAATTTTATTGTTCGCCCGAGCTCATGTGAGCTCGGGATCAGAACAACTGCGTCCATCTGACATTTCCATATATAACTTGCTCCTGCATCGAAACAAGATAGGATCGACACAGCGGAGACGAATGAGAATGAGGCGACTTTATACGGTGAGAAAGTGATGGATGCGGCTACCCGGACGTGAAGGCATCAACCGCTGCCTCCTCTCCTATAAATAAACACCCTGGTAGCGCCTATGTTTCCATCAAGGCATCAACCAATCCACTCCACAGCCCCCGGAGCCAAACACACCAACAAGCCCCCTTGTTTTCTTCTTCCCTGCTCAAATCGTCCATACACCATGTGCTCCCTCAGAAGCAGCGGCACCGGCATGCCGGTACAGAGTGTGGACCCGGAGGCGGCATGCGCACTGCTGGCCTCGGAGCAGTACGGGTACGTGGACGTGCGCATGTGGGAGGACTTCGACAAGGGCCATGTTGCCGGCGCACGCAACGTACCATACTACCTCTCTGTCACCCCTCACGGCAAGGAGCGCAACCCTCACTTCGTCGACCAGGTCGCCGTGCTCCACTCCAAGGAGGACCGGTTCCTCGTCGGTTGCCGCTCCGGGGTGCCGTCAAGGCTCGCCACCGCAGAACTCGTGGCCGCGGTAAGTACTAAGGAGTGTTGGTTTCTTGCGGATTAGTCCCTCCGCCCCACAATATATGATCATTTTTTAAGCTAACATAGGTTGAAAAACAATCTTATATTATGGGATGGACAGAGTAATTTATTGATTCGTCGACCTGCTGTTGATCGGTTTGATGATGCAGGGGTTTACGAATGTGAAGAATCTCGAGGGCGGCTACCTCTCCTTGCTCAAGAGCGCAAGCTACCCTGACAACTAGCCACCACTGGTTCTTCAGTTCCATATCTAGAATAAATACTACGTTGTATTATCCATTTTCATATGAAGAAGAAGATGACGCGTGAGAAGGAATTAATTTCCAAGTAAAAAAGAAAGCCATATGCCTGCATTATATGCATCCTGAGTTCTTGACTTGGAATTTGGACAAATAGTGCTACTACCTGAGTTCTGATTTTCCCTTTTATGAATGTATCATGCAAAAAGGAAAATAAAATATGTTTTCTTCTTCAGTTCTGGAAAAGCCAAGTACGTAACCTCCTAAATAATTTTACCTAAATGATAAGTGCCACACGTCAGGTGCATGGCACTCCCGTCCTGGCGTTTTTCAATGATAATTCCAGTCACACAATGATGCCAATCTCCAGTGACACATGGCAAGTTTCTGTCAAAAATAAACTGAAACACGAATGTTACCATGCGTAGCAACTAAAGATACCATCCTTGCGTAACAAAACTTGCGGTCGAAAACGTTCAAAGTTCCCATATGCTCGTACATGACGTTCGGTACTTATTAGGGTCCTAATTTTAAGGTTTATTAGTGCATGATGTTGACCAATCGATTATGTGCTACTGATGTTAGTTAACTATCTTGTATCGTAATCGGAGCGACCACTATTGAAGTTTGTGGTATGAACCGGTAGTAAAGAGGTTGTGGCAGGCTATTTTTAGTCCCACCTCGCTCCCCTAGCAGGATTTTTACCACCTTAAATATGTAATTTTCAAACTATGCATTTGGTCTTCATTGAACTCTATGTGTAGAATTTGTGGTCGCAATATGAGTCTTCACCGGTTTCTAAACCGTTGAGTACTCATGTTGACAATTCAGATTGTACATAAAAAGATCATTGATAATCGATGTATTTTTCACTACTAGAAAAAGGGCTATAGATGGGATTGACACTAATGGCGCACCAGACAAGCGGTGCGCCATTATACTAATGGCGCACCACCTTCTGATACGCCATTAGAGTTGAAACTACTAATGGCGCACCAGGCGCAGGGTGCGCCATTAGTATCAATTTTTTTTTAACTAGTGCGCCTGTCCAAACATACTAATGGCGCATCCAGACACAATGCGCCATTACTAGTTGCAACTAGTAATGGCGCACCTGGCCCAGGGTGCGCCATTAGTATCAAAATTATATTTTTTAACTAGTGCGCCTGTCCAAACATATTAATGGCGCATCCAGGCACAGTGCGCCATTACTAGTTGTAACTAGTAATGGCGCACCTGTCTCAGGGTGCGCCATTAGTATCAAATTTTTTTTTAACTAGTGCGTCTGTCCAAACATACTAATGGCGCATCCGGACACAGTGCGCCATTACTAGTTGCAACTAGTAATGGCGCACCTGGCCCAGGGTGCGCCATTAGTATCAATTTTTTTTTAACTAGTGCGCCTGTCCAAACATACTAATGGCGCACCACCAGAAGGTGCGCCATTAGTAACCTGGATTACTAATGGCGCATTTAGAGTTGGTGCGCCATTAGTAAGTGGGCAGCAACAAGATATTTTGGACAGCCTCTCCTACCCACACTCACTTTCTCCCCACTTCATTCTCTCCACCTCCTCCTTGTCTCGGGTGCCTCCTCTTTTTCACCTCATTTCCACCATAGATTCATTCAATTTAAGTGGTTAAATTACCTTGTTTTGATAGGTAAGTAAGGGGGGAAGCTATATTTATGTTGTTCTCCCTACAACAATGTGCACATGCACTTTTTATGGCCTAGCTAGATCTATGTATGTTCGTGGTGTTGCATATGTTTGTGGTGTTGCATATGTGTTTGTGTTTGGAGGTGTACCGGTATTTGAAATGCGATAGTTGCCAATATTTTGCCGGAATGTTGATTCATTTCCGTTTCGGCGAGAATTTTGGCATTAAGCATTCTTTTTGGTCCTATTTTTAGGGAAAGTCATGCCAAATTTTTTCTTGGTTCTAAAATATCGTTTTGCTCTACCCCGCAGGCGACCATGGTCCGCATGATGACCGAAGGCATTGTGAATAGGTTTTTGAGGTCCGCGAAGGCCGAGATGCTTCAAAAGAACGAGACGGAGATAAGATGTCCGTGTCAAAGATGCAAGCTGAAGAGCCTTATTGCGGACCCGGAATCCTGGCAGGTGCGGGACCACCTGCTCCTGCGTGGTTTCATGGATGGCTATCGGTGGCAAGGTGATGAAGATGACTACGAAGTCGTCCATGGGGGCCGGGCAAGAAATGAGGAAGGGCAGCAAGACAACCACCGCGGCTCGCGCGGGCGAGAAGACGATGAATCCCCAGGAGATGATCACGACGGTGATGCTGTACACAGTCATCATGTAGAAGATGCAGGACATGATGATGAGGAAGATGCCGGAGCAGACGACAGGCATGATCATGAAGATGATGATGCCGGCGGAGCAGACGACGCTGGACCATCGATGGGCTGGGTGCAGGACCCTCATATTCAAGAGCTGCTTCTCAAGCAGACGGATAACGCAAGAGCTGCCGCCCGAGAGAAAGCCAAGCTGGATCAACTGGAGATAGACGCGATTACTCCATTGTATGAAGGATGCAGGCCCGAGGATACCCGCCTGAAAGTAACGCTCATGGCTCTGGAGATGAAGGTAAAGCACAAAATGACCGACGCATGCTTCGACGAGAACATGTCATTCTGGCACGAACGTCTTCCCAAGGGGAACAAGTGCCCGACCAGTTTCGAGGAGGCGAAGAAAATCGTGTGTCCTCTGGATTTACCGCACGTGAAATACCATGTGTGCATGAACAATTGCATCATTTATCGGGACGAGCACGCGGAGTCTACCATATGTCCAGTGTGCGGCGTCACTCGATACAGGAAGAGGAAGAAAGCTCCTCGAAAAGTGGTGTGGTACTTTCCGATCACTCCGCGTCTGCAGCGGTATTTCGCGGACCCTAAGGTAGCAAAGCTCCTGCGTTGGCACGCGGATAGGGAGGAGAAGAAGCGAGAAGATGACGCAAATGATCCGGAGATAGATAAAAAAGACAAGATGCTGAGTCACCCTAAGGATGCGAGCCAGTGGCAAGCGTTGAACTTCGAAGACCTAGAATTTGGGAACGATCCAAGGAACATCGTGCTGGGCGCGAGCACCGATGGAGTCAATCCGTTTGGCAGCCAGAGAAGCACACATAGCACCTGGCCTGTGTTTGTGTGGATGTACAACCTTCCCCCCTGGTTGTGCATGAAGAGGAAGTACATTCACATGAGTATGCTAATTGAAGGACCGAAACAACCAGGGAACAACATCAATCTGTATCTGGGGCTGCTGAAAGAGGAGCTTGACACGCTGTGGAAAACGCCAGCCAATACGTGGGACGCCGCAGAGAAAGAATATTTCCCTATGAGAGCCGCACTGCTCACGACGGTGCACGACTATCTCGGTTTCGGATATCTCGCGGGGCAGGTGGTCCACGGATTTTCTGGATGCGTCAGGTGCATGGATGACACAACGTATTGCCAGCTAGATAGAGATCCCGGGTCTTCGAAAACCGTGTTCATGGGACATCGAAGGTGGCTTCGCGACGATGACCCGTGGAGGAAACGCAAGGATCTGTTCGATGGTGAAACCGAACCCCGAAGACGCCCGCGTACGAGGAGCGGCGAGGAAATAGACGAGCTGTTGAAAAATTGGAAAGACTGCCCACTGCCAGGAAAGAAGCAAAAGGCGCCAGAGCCGGGAAAGAAGCGAAAGGCGCCAGAGCCGCTGCTGAAGGTATGGAAAACGAGGTCTGTTTTCTAGGACTTGCCGTACTGGAAGATGTAGGAGATATGCCCTAGAGGCAATAATAAATGTTATTGATTATCTCCCTGTTCATAATTATGGTTATGTTCCATGCTATAACTGCTGTGGTTCCCGAGCCCGTATATCCATAAAGGCTCTGGGGAGAACCCATATGCACGTGTGGAATAATAAACGATAAAATGTATTCCTAGTCATGCCTCTAAGACTAGCTCAAGTGTTGCATGATGATTATGTTTTCCCAATCATGGGCATGTCTATGCCAAGCAACTTTGAGGGCACAATGTCAGGAAGGACATTTGTGTTTAATCGACCCGAATTGATGTTATGCTATGAGATACATTCGTCACAAGTTTATTGGTACATAACACAGAGATGGTTAACGTTTGTATGATTCCTTAGACCATGAGAGTATCGAGTTTCTTCATGCTTGCTTCATGAACTTTGGGGTTTGTTAAACGTCATCCGTAAATGGGTGGCTATTACGGTGGCTTACGGGTTCATGGAAAAGTGTGTCAAGTAACTTGATAGCTCAAGATTGGGATTTGCTCCTCCAACGATGGAGAGATATCTCTGGGCCCTCTCGGTGTTACGGTATCCATCATCGTCTGGCCAGACACTTTGTGATTTGATCACGGGGATGCCGGAACACGATAACGAGAAAAGAGAACAATACCGGTAACGAGGTAACTAGCATAGTGGACAAGTTGTTGATCCACGGGAATGCCAACATGTCTCACCTCGGGTATTTGTAACATATCGCGAAGCAACAGGAATAGCACACCGCAACTGGAGGTTCACTCGAATATTTATTCGTGTGGGTATAGGGGTCAATATGGGTGTCCACGGCTCCGATGTTGATCATTGATCGGAAGGGGTTCCGGGTCATGTCTATACTTCACCGAACCTATAGGGTCACACGCTTAAGGGTCATCTATCTGCTGAATACTAGACAGGGAGTCTGAGAGAAAATCACCGAAAAAGTTTCGGACAGCGAAAAGTTTCGGACAGCGGAATCGTACCGCAGAGAGAGGTCATCGGATAAGTTTCGATGATACCGAAAAGTTGTTTCGGGATACACCATTAAGTCAAATTGGTTTCGGCACATGCCTGATAATTCTTGGAGGATGCCAGAATCATTCTGGAAGCTTTTTGGAATTTTCTGAGATAAAAACCGGAAATGTTCCGGAGCTGCCGGAGCCACTTCAGATGCGTTTCGCAGATGAAAATCACTAAAACCGGAATTGTTTCGGAACGCGTTGAAAATCATTTTAGTGGGTAGTTGTTTCGGGATACACCATTAAGTCAAATTGGTTTCGGCACATGCCTGATAATTCTTGGAGGATGCCAGAATCATTCTGGAAGCTTTTTGGAATTTTCTGAGATAAAAACCGGAAATGTTCCGGAGCTGCCGGAGCCACTTCAGATGCGTTTCGCAGATGAAAATCACTAAAACCGGAATTGTTTCGGAACGCGTTGAAAATCATTTTAGTGGGTACTGGAAATGTTCTTAGCCCACATAAATATTTTCAGTTCGATCGGACGCTGAAAAATGTCGTCGTGAATAGTGAAAATCAGCTTTATGGTTACTTTATGGAAAGCCACCTTTTGGGGCTTTGCTCCAAAAGATCTTGGGGATGACATGGATGGATAGGAGCCATTTTTTGGGCCCCTCATGGGGGTGTGGCCGGCCACATGGGGTATCCCCCCTTGGGGACCCTCTTGTTCCTTGGTTTCACTTCTAGGTCCTTGTGGAAGGACTTCATTCATGTGCATTTTGGGTTTTTGTTGAAACTACCCTATCCCCTTAGGATTTCCTATAAATAGAGGTGGAGGGGCAGCCCTCCACACTCATCCATTGCTCTCATACGCATGCCATGCATTATCTGGCTTCTTCTCTCCCTCCCACGAAAAGACTTTCGTAGAGCCGTAAGGCTGTCTGGGTTCCGGCAGGAACTAGTTCTGGACGGCGAAGCCCTGCCGGATAGATGACACCATATGTGTGCAACTCTGTAGAGAGATCGTAGTTTCGGTCTTAGTTCGTGAGTGCCTCCCGAAGGGCTGTCCGTGTGACCGTCCGAGTTTCGAAGGTCCTCCCGAAGGGCTGTCCGAGTGACCGTTCGAGTTTCGAAGGTCCTCCCGAAGGGCTGTCCGCGACACCGTCCGGGGGGCTGTTCGACCGCCTCCTGGAGGGCTGTCTGAGGAGCAGATGAGGGTATACGTCCTCGCGGTTGGGAGGTTGTAAATCCTAGCTGCGGGGATCTGCACCGCCGATCGTCATCGACTCTACTTCCCGCTGCGCTACGAGTCGGTAACGAAAAAGATCAAACCATGTATGCAGTCTCCATAGTGGTCCTGGGCTGGTGCGTAGGTCAGAAATTTTTTGTTTTCTGCTGCGTTCCCCTATAGTGGCATCAAGAGCCGTGCTATGCGTAGATGCAGGTTTCGATCTAGAATACATGGAGATGTATGGGTATTGCATAATATAATTAGGTAGTAGATGAGATCTATTGCTGAAAATCATTTATGCGGGTGACAGATGAAATTTGTTACCCGACGTTCTTGTTGCTTCCCTAGAATTTGCGTTTGCTCAATCTCGATACAGCATGGTGGAATTTGACAAAGTTCTGGCAATCCGTGATCCTGATTGATCATGGAAGTGCTATCAGTTCTTTGGGTTCTGCCGTAGTCAAAAGAAAGATGAAATTCACAGATGAAAGGGCATTGCAGATATTATCTGCACGGGGGTCATGCGTATGACGAAGTTTAGTATGGGGCTCGAGATTTAATTATCTCGTGTTTCATACACCCCGAGATGTTAATCTAGCAACTTGAATAATCATACTTGATGATAAAACGTTGGTAGCTGCGGTTTAAGTCAAAACCTTAGAAGCCACGTAAAATAAAATTTGGCATAAACCGATTAGAGGTGTCTAACTTGGTTTTGCAGGATGTGCATGTGATGTGGTATAGCAGTGCTCATACTAATTCGATTATGTATGAGATGACTATATGATGTAATTTGATTAACATGACCTGCGTGTCATGGTTCGGCATGATGGCTGGAGCCATATGATTGCACTTTAATGACCTGCGTGTCAACCTTAAGTAATGCATTAATTTTATACGCTATGGAGATAGCAATATTATCTGGTGCATCGACAAGGTGGTGGCAATCTTCGCGAAGGTGAACACCAACACGAATGCCGAAGACGAAGAAATGAAATACTTCTCCGTCAGAAAGGGCTATACCATATCATGCTATTATGAATTGCCTGAGATGTTTATCCCTTATGTTGCACCCTTCTTGATTGCGCGGTAGTCGCTTTTTATTAGGGTGATCTCTCACAAAAATACCAAGTAGTTAGTGTTCTCCCAGGTGTAGCACCGTCACGGCACCTATCTTTTCGGGGTGCGCCGTGTCACACGGGTACGAATGATTAGAGAAGTGTGAGGCGGGTGAGTTGAGACCTCGCAGCAAGATCACTTGGTTGTCTTGACGTTCAGGCATGACCGTCATGAGCTCGGAACACACGCATCGAAAGATGAACAAGAGTCAGATAGAGATGTGATTGGCAAGTTGGCCTACCGGTTGAGATTTTTCATCATCAGTGGTGTTACACCAATGGCGAACAATTGAAATGTGGGTCTTGTATCACTCACAATCAATTTTGAGAGATATTGATTTGAGTGGGAGCGCACTGTTGAATTAACATGTTTAATTCTCTGTGCAATTAATTATGAACACTGTCTAAGTGTTTCTTGCAAAATAGTTGTAGAATAATGGCTCGCGTTTCCACCTTCCCTATTAAAATTGAATAGCTGTTAAATATCTAGTTAAAACTTTACGATTGGTAACGTAATATGAGGATTGTCCTCAAAAGTGCCGAGAAGGACTTTGTCCTATCGCATGCTTTCCGTATCCTCCCGCTAATGCTATGGATCATGTGACTCTCGTCCTTCGATCCAAAAGCTATAATTCCGTTTCAGTCAAGTGCAATATGTTTGCTACCATGAAACCCAAACTTCGAAAGTTGGGATAGTTATATGATATTCATGGAACTAGAAATTATTTTCAGATACAAACAAAGCAATGTTTGTTTGCAAGTATTAGTAAAAGTGTTTACTATGCATTTGACTGTTGGGAAAGGGATCCAGAAGAACGCCTGTCATATAATGAAAGGTGAATAAAACAACAACTTAAAGAGAAAGGAAGTGTCCAAAGGGTGTTAGTATGACTTACACGCCTAGGAAGTCTGGGGCTAACGCCACTCTTAAGTTGGGTGCTTCTTTTGCGAGTAGGAGAAATACTAAAAGTTAAACTGTTAGAAGTATAAAGGCAGAAAGAAAGATGACTGGAATATCCAGCTCATGTATGAATGTCATACAAGTTTTTGATGTATAGTAGGCTGGTCAAAGATATAGTTCTTGGGAATTATGGTTAAACATGTTAATCACTAATTCTTGGGTATTGTGAGTTAATCACAAAGATACCCGCTCGATTGCATTCAATTGCGAATCACTGTAAGAGCTACTATGGCCTAAAAAGACTAGCCAGAAATGAGGTTAAGGTATACACAGGGAACATAGTAAATGTTACTATACCTTCCATCGGTGTATTGCCGTCTGTATTTATTTTCATAATTCATTTAGAGTTTTACAAACTCTCGCCCATTGCATAAGGTATCTTGCAAGAAGGTTGTTCATAAGAGAACCTTTTATGTTCGATGTTATGAATAACACAAGGGCCATACTTTCATTATGAATGGGATGTATGTTATGAATATTGATAATAATACAATACCTCTGGGTTTACTTTCATAATTCATTTTAGAGTTTCATACACTCTAGCCCATTGCACAATGTTTGTTGCAAAAGAGTTGTTCATAAAAACAACAATTGTTGTTAAGTATTATGAATAACATGAAGGGCCATGCTTCCATCCAAGATGGGACGTATGTTATGAATATTGTGGGTAATATGATACATCCATAACACTGACGCTAAATGTCGCAAGACTAAAAGAATACCACACAAGTGTGGCACTACATTTGGTCACATTGGAGAAACCCGCATGGAAAATTCCATTATGATGGATTTTGAAGTCTTTTTGATTTTGAATCATCTGACACTTGCAACTTTCCTCCGAAAAGTGAAGTGACTAAAATACCGTTCACAGGCCATAAGGAACGAACAACAAACTTATTAGTGATCATACATTTGATGTGTGTAGTCCGATAAGTGTTGTTAGTGGTGGATTTATTTATCTTCAGAAATGACTCAAGTAGATATATGGATATTTACTTGATGAGACATAAGTCCGGATCTTTTGAAATCATTCGAAAGGTTTTCAAAAATGAAGTAGAAGTTACTGTAACAAGAAAATTATCTTTCTGCAATTTGATTGCACAAAGGAATATTTGAGTTACATGTTTAGCGAATGTCTGATGAGTTGTGAAAGGGGTTTCATAACTTGCACCTCCCGGAACACCACTGCAAGTGAAAAGTCCGTGGAGATGTAATCTAACCATTTATGACATGGTAAGGTCAAAGATGACATAAATAAATTTGCCATTATCCTTTTTAAAGTGATGCTTTAGAGACTGCGGCTTTTACACTGAAAAGAGCTACATCGGGTCTGTTGAAATGAAGCCATGGTATGGTATGCCCAACCATGTTGTATCTTTTCTTAACATTTGGAATATGGGGCTTGTGTAAAAGGTTACAAACCTATTCCAAATCAGACAAGTGCTACTTTGTAGGTTATCCCAAGTCATTAGGTATTCCTCCCTCACTATACCGAGGCAAATAGGTTTGCCACAAAGAACGGTATGCTTTTAAAGAGAATGGTTCTTTCTAAAAGGTGAGTGGGAGAATAGTGCAACTCGACGAGATAAATAGTATCTTCATCAGATCAAAGGAAAGAGACCTTGGAAGTAATTCCAGAGTTTCCTACTGCGACTGATACGGAAGTCTCTACAATAAAATGTATGAACTTTGGTCGAACTTGCAGCTGAACCACGTAGGCAAGGCTCGTGCAAACCTCTCAGGTGCGCAAACGAGATATTGTTGTTAGACAACATTATACCTACGATACACAAGGAAGCGTTGATGGGCCCTGACTCCAGAATTGGCTAAATGCCAATACAACCCGAGTTAGTTTCCATATAAGTGATTCAAGATTAAAACCTTGATGCACCTTTCGGAAGACTTAGAGTCTAATGAATATTTATGGAACTTAAAACTGATACGGATAAAAATGTTTTATCCATAAAGCTCGACTTGTTGAAATAACAAGTTCAAGAGTTGACTACGATGAGGTTGTTTTCATCGTAGCGATGCTTAAAGTCGGTTCGGTTTGAACTAGCAATTAATACATATTTCAATCATGAGATATGAAACATGGATGATAAAAGGATTTCCATCTGATGGAAATGAAAGCTAGGACTTGTATATGATACAGTCCAAAGTAATTTGTCGATCCAGAGGATGCTAGTAGGTATGCAAACTTCAGAGTTCCAGCAATGGACAGAAGAGAGCAAAATGGAGTTGGAATCTTCGTGTTTTGATGAAATGGTCAAAGGGGTTTTGACTTCATCAATGGGTAACGAAGATGCTTGTAATTCAAGAAAGTAAGTGGGAGCGTAATAATATTTCTTGACACAAATTAGGACTTCATTTGAAAATAGTTTTTCGATGAAGTGCTTAGGCTAAATAGCCTCAATATTAGGCATGATGATCTATGGAGATAGATTTACCTAATGGGGCTAAGCAATGAATACATATTGACAAGATGCTAAAACCTTTTAGCATTTAAAATGCCAAGGAGTGATTCTTGCCAAAGTCACATGGAAAGAGTTTTTGCAAGACTCGGTGTCCCAAAACACTGATGAGTAAAATACATGATGCAGATTCCACACACTTTTGTGTTTGGATTAATCATGTATTCCATGGTATGTAAAACAACCAGATATGTCCGATACTCCTAAGGTGTTGCGAGTATGGATACCAAAGTGATCAAATTACTGATCATAGGACAACAGTGAAAGATGTCACAGAGTACTAGAGTAAGTACTGATGACATGGTTTTCTCGCAAGCAGAGATCATGAAGAGTTCGTTGTAAAATGTTACATCGATACAGTCTTCATATTTTCTCCATGCGATTTTCGATTTAAATTAAGGGTTTTGTGTAACACACAATGTGGTGGCACAGTTAGTTGGAATTTGTTCAAACTAGTTACTGTGGCAAATTCTATAACAAGGGCTAAGTATGTTGACGCTTTAGAAGCGACAAAGAAGATGTTGAATCATATAGTTCATTCATGAACTTAGTATAGTTCCAAGATGGCTTTTGACAATGGGACACTACTGCAGGTAGTTGCTCCATAACTCAGTCTGAGGAATCCAGGTTCGACCTGTGATTCACATACATACAAAGCCAAGTCCACACAAAATATGAATTTTGTGAAAACGCGAGGACATGCAAAGATACACACGGAACTGAAGTCGTCAGATCCATTGGACATCAGGCTATACCACAAGCGAAGCATATTTACACCAGTGTGCCACAGGTGTGAAGTGCATTAGCATAAGCTAGATTATTGTCTGTAGTGCAAGTGGGAGTCTGTAGGAGATATGCCCTAGAGGCAATAATAAATGTTATTGATTATCTCCCTGTTCATAATTATGGTTATGTTCCATGCTATAACTGCTGTGGTTCCCGAGCCCGTATATCCATAAAGGCTCTGGGGAGAACCCATATGCACGTGTGGAATAATAAATGATAAAATGTATTCCTAGTCATGCCTCTAAGACTAGCTCAAGTGTTGCATGATGATTATGTTTTCCCAATCATGGGCATGTCTATGCCAAGCAACTTTGAGGGCACAATGTCAGGAAGGACATTTGTGTTGAATCGACCCGAATTGATGTTATGCTATGAGATACATTCGTCACAAGTTTATTGGTACATAACACAGAGATGGTTAACGTTTGCATGATTCCTTAGACCATGAGAGTATCGAGTTTCTTCATGCTTGCTTCATGAACTTTGGGGTTTGTTAAACGTCATCCGTAAATGGGTGGCTATTACGGTGGCTTACGGGTTCATGGAAAAGTGTGTCAAGTAACTTGATAGCTCAAGATTGGGATTTGCTCCTCCAACGATGGAGAGATATCTCTGGGCCCTCTCGGTGTTACGGTATCCATCATCGTCTGGCCAGACACTTTGTGATTTGATCACGGGGATGCCGGAACACGATAACGAGAAAAGAGAACAATACCGGTAACGAGGTAACTAGCATAGTGGACAAGTTGTTGATCCACGGGAATGCCAACATGTCTCACCTCGGGTATTTGTAACATATCGCGAAGCAACAGGAATAGCACACCGCAACTGGAGGTTCACTCGAATATTTATTCGTGTGGGTATAGGGGTCAATATGGGTGTCCACGGCTCCGATGTTGATCATTGATCGGAAGGGGTTCCGGGTCATGTCTATACTTCACCGAACCTATAGGGTCACACGCTTAAGGGTCATCTATCTGCTGAATACTAGACAGGGAGTCTGAGAGAAAATCACCGAAAAAGTTTCGGACAGCGAAAAGTTTCGGACAGCGGAATCATACCGCAGAGAGAGGTCATCGGATAAGTTTCGATGATACCGAAAAGTTGTTTCGGGATACACCATTAAGTCAAATTGGTTTCGGCACATGCCTGATAATTCTTGGAGGATGCCAGAATCATTCTGGAAGCTTTTTGGAATTTTCTGAGATAAAAACCGGAAATGTTCCGGAGCTGCCGGAGCCACTTCAGATGCGTTTCGCAGATGAAAATCACTAAAACCGGAATTGTTTCGGAACGCGTTGAAAATCATTTTAGTGGGTACTGGAAATGTTCTTAGCCCACATAAATATTTTCAGTTCGATCAGACGCTGAAAAATGTCGTCGTGAATAGTGAAAATCAGCTTTATGGTTACTTTATGGAAAGCCACCTTTTGGGGCTTTGCTCCAAAAGATCTTGGGGATGACATGGATGGATAGGAGCCATTTTTTGGGCCCCTCATGGGGGTGTGGCCGGCCACATGGGGTATCCCCCCTTGGGGACCCTCTTGTTCCTTGGTTTCACTCCTAGGTCCTTGTGGAAGGACTTCATTCATGTGCATTTTGGGTTTTTGTTGAAACTACCCTACCCCCTTGGGATTTCCTATAAATAGAGGTGGAGGGGCAGCCCTCCACACTCATCCCTTGCTCTCATACACATGCCATGCATTATCTGGCTTCTTCTCTCCCTCCCACGAAAAGAGTTTCGTAGAGCCGTAAGGCTGTCTGGGTTCCGGCAGGAACTAGTTCTGGACGGCGAAGCCCTGCCGGATAGATGACACCGTATGTGTGCAACTCTGTAGAGAGATCGTAGTTTCGGTCTTAGTTCGTGAGTGCCTCCCGAAGGGCTGTCCGTGTGACCGTCCGAGTTTCGAAGGTCCTCCCGAAGGGCTGTCCGAGTGACCGTTCGAGTTTCGAAGGTCCTCCCGAAGGGCTGTCCGCGACACCGTCCGGGGGGCTGTTCGACCGCCTCCCGGAGGGCTGTCTGAGGAGCAGATGAGGGTATACGTCCTCGCGGTTGGGAGGTTGTAAATCCTAGCTGCGGGGATCTGCACCGCCGATCGTCATCGACTCTACTTCCCGCTGCGCTATGAGTCGGTAACGAAAAAGATCAAACCATGTATGCAGTCTCCATAGTGGTCCTGGGCTGGTGCGTAGGTCAGAAATTTTTTGTTTTCTGCTGCGTTCCCCTACAGAAGATCCACCGTGTGCCTCACAGCCTTGATGTCATGCATATCACGAAGGACGTGTGCGAGAGTCTGCTTGGTACCCTGCTCAACATGCCAGAGAGGACCAAAGATGGGCCGAAAGCAAGGGCAGACTTGAAATCAATGGGCATCAGGCAGGAGCTTCACGCTATATATGATGATGATGATGATGATGATGATGAGGCGAAGCAGGACACGGAAAGTCGTCGCAAAGGCAAAAAGGCCAAGAAGACCGGAAATGACTACCCTCCCGCGTGCTTCACTCTAAGTCAGGAGGAGATCGAGCAGTTTTTCACCTGCCTCGTAGGAGTAAAACTTCCTTACGGTTACGCGGGGAAGATAAGCAGATACCTAGACCTAGCAAAGCTGAAGTTCAGCGGGATGAAGTCTCACGACTGTCACGTGCTGATGACGCAGATACTTCCAGTTGCAATCCGTGGGATCATGGACGCGCACGTCCGTGAAACGCTATTTGGCCTATGCAACTTTTTCGACGTCATCTCTTGGAAGTCTGTTGGCGTGAGGCAACTCAGAAGGCTATAGGAAGAGATCGTGGTGATACTATGCGAGCTTGAGATGTACTTCCCGCCCGCATTCTTCGACGTTATGGTGCATTTGCTGGTCCATATCGTGGACGATATCATCCAACTCGGGCCGACGTTCCTGCACAGCATGATGCCGTTCGAAAGGATGAATGGTGTCATCAAAGGATACGTTCGCAACATGTCACGTCCAGAGGGAAGCATAGCCAGGGGCTTTCTGACCGAAGAGTGCATCTCCTACTGCACGAATTATCTAGGCATCGAGAACCCCGTTGGTCTGCCCGTCAACAGGCACCTCGGCAGGCTCGCTGGATGGGGTCACCGTGAGGGTCGCCGCGAAATGCATGTCGACTTCGAGGGTCGACTCGCCGACTTTGAAAGAGCAAACCTAGTCGCGCTACAACACATAGACGTGGTCGTTCCTTGGGTGGTAGAGCACAAAACCTTTATTAAGAAGACGTACAATGACCGAGGCCAACAGAGGATGGACGGAGATATACTCAAAGAGCACAACTCATGTTTCACGCGTTGGTTCAAGCAGAAGCTTCTATCGTACCCTTTACATGAGGATTCTTCCGCGGAAGAACAACTCATATTCGCCTTGTCACAGGGCGCCGAGCACAACCTGATGACCTATGAGGCGTACGATATCAACGGCTACACATTCTACACCGAGGCCAAGGACATGAAGAGCGATGGTTATCAGAACTCCGGGGTAACGATGGAATCCTACACCGGTAACGACAAGGACAGATACTACGGAAGGATCGAGGAGATCTGGGAGCTGAGCTACGCTGGAGAGAAGGTCCCGATGTTCTGTGTCAGATGGGCCAAGAGCGTCCTAAAAGAAGACCGGTATTTCACCACCATGGTTATACCCGAAGCCAAATCCAAGACCGCAGGCGCAAACGTCACCGCGAAAAATGAGCCATGGGTACTGGCTTCCCAAGTGGACCAATGCTTCTTCATTACCGACCCGTCAAAGCCCAGTCGTGTTGTCGTGAGGAGAGGCAAATGGAAGATCATCGGAATGGATGGAGTAGCCAATGAGCAAGACTTCGACAAGTACGGCGACCCGAGAATCGAACATGACGACGATGATGAAGTAGCAGCATACACCACAAGAAGAAGCAGGACCACCCTACCTAAAGGACGTCCGTTCCACAGAAGAACTCCATTTGCGAAAAAGAAGGGCAAGAAGATTGTGAACAAATAGCTAGCTAAGATCGATTGTATTGAAATCGTAGCCTTCATTTCTCGATTGTATTTCATGGGCACTTTTTGAACTATCATGAATATTTTTAAATTTCATGGACACTCGATCTCGATCCCCCTCCATCTCGATCGCTAGCTATCCCACCTCGCCAGATCCGGTCCCCCTCGCCGCCGAGCACCCCCCGGTCCACCGGCCCCCCGCACCCCGCGCACCCTCCCCCGCTCCACCGGCATTACTGTTTGATGATATTTTTTAAAAAATTATTACTGTCTTATAAAAAAATATTACTGTTATGATTTAAACAAGTTTGAACATATTTAAACACAAATAAATATCAAACAGCATTTTAAATGCATAAAAAAAATTGTGGAGCCTAGGAATCGAACCCAGGACCTCCTGGTGTGAGAACTGGCTGCTGACCAATCGAGCTAGTAGAGGGAACTTGGTGTGGATCAGGTAAGGTGGAAGATAACCTGTTGGCTCGAGCAGAAAAAAAAATACTAATGGCGCACCAGGGTGAGGTGCGCCGTTAGTATGGATGTACTTATAGCGCACCAGGGTGAGGTGCGCCATTAGTATGGATGTACCTGTTGGATAACCTATCCCCTCTCTCTCCCTCGCCCTCGCCCTCGATCCCCTTCCCCTCTCCTCTCCCGACGCCGCTGCCCCGCCGCCTCGACGCCGCCCCGTCGTCCTCGTCTCCGCCCCGACGCCCCGACGCCGCGACGCCGCCCTCTCCTGTCCCGACGCCGCCGCCCCGCCGCCCCGTCGTCCTCGTCTCGTCGGCGCCGCTCTCCTCGTCTCCTCGGAGCACCACCACCACCCGGACCTCGTCGCCTCCCGGACCTCGTCGCACCACCACCAACATCCACAGCGTCGACGTCTTCGTCCCCGACGACGCCCCCGTCTTCTACGCCCGCAGGTACCCCATCCAAATCACCCCCGCCTCCATTTCCCACCTCTCCCTCTCTGCCTCTAATACAACAATCTGTCTCTGAACTTCATACTATGTTTGATTTAAAACCATGCTATTGTAGAGTGAAAGAGTGCGTACATGTGCTATTGTAGTACAGAAAACTTAGCCCATCTGCTCAAGTAGGGAGGTATGATGGAGGAGTACAGTTTTTTAAAGCAAAACAAAGTATAGCTAGGAGTACAATTCAGAAGAAGGAACAAGATAATTCAAGCATACAGTGTGTGTGTGTGTAGTTTTGACAGCACTATAACATCTCGTCATTTTGACAGTGTGTGTGTGTGTAGTTTTCAGTTTCAAAATGGGGCAGCAGTATAATATCAAAGCATACAATAGTTCTGACAGTAATTTTGATAATTCAAGCAAATTAATTGAACATATCCAGTAACAATGAGGCTGATCTAGGAAAGGGATAGGCATTCTCATCTTGTCATCATGAACCTATCCAGTAGCTACAACGAAATGCCATTGCTTATCATGGTACTCCCTCCAACACAATGCAAAGTCTGAACATTTGTCGATTGGAGAGGACGAGGAGTTTGGCGAGGGATTTTCTGCAAAAACGCCACCGTAGAGGAGTACCTTATTGCACAAGGGCATGGGAGAAAAACAAAAGGTCAGCCTCCGGATGATAAGATCATGGCTAATAGAATCGCCCGCTGCTGGCTCTATACATGTGCCTTGTCAGCAATAGCCTCTGTAAAAGACGTCTTGTGTAATAAGGCTGGCTCTATATGACTCTGCTGCTGCCCCTATAAAATGCATCAAACAGCAATCCTTCACCAATCTTCACCAATCCTTCACCAATCTTCACCAATCCTCTATAGGCTATCAAGACTTAAATTCCTTCCAAATGAGATGGCATATTGCAAATTTTTCCTACAAGCAGTATCACTAAACTATCACTTTAGAACCAGAGCATGCCTTGTGCACCCAATTTTATCTTTCCCAACGAGATGTTTCTCATTACCAACTATCATGTGAAATTTGAAAAGTTACACTATACTGCAGTCAAATATTCAGCAAACGAGTCCATCAAACAAAGATCCTCTAGTAGAAGAAACTCTTCTTTTTCTATCAGTACTAAGCTACTGTTCATGTAAGTAAAACCAGCATACTACTGTTCAGTTGTGTAATTGCATATGTATCGAAGCACTAGGGGGTAAACCAAGAAGGTAGATAGCACAAAATTCTTCACTAGGACAGTGACAACAGTGACTTTCTGTTATCCCTACTGTTCTCTTGGTAAAACGTATAGGATGTACTTCTCGCGATCAGGACTGCAGCTAAGATGAACATGCAATCTCTCTTTTCTTTTAATTTTCAGAACATTTACAGTCTTGCTCACTACTCTGATTCTTCTTTATCAGTGGATGCGAAGTCAAAAACAAGAGCTTTTAGGACTTCATGTTTTGAAACCATTTAAATCATATAGTTTCTGTTATTTTTTCTCATGCTCCTGTTCTCTGAACATATTAGCTGGAAGCATCACATAGTTTGTTAGCTTTTTACAAACAAGTGTGCTTTGATTTTTGTTTAAGATTGCAGCTATCTTCATGTTGTTTGTTCCATAAATATTCTTATATACCATCAAAATAACTTCTGTTAATTATGTTCAGTACTGATGAATTTTTCATTGACTATTTTGAACACTGTCATTCTCAAGTTAAGTTTGTACTCTGTAACCTCATAACCTCATAAAGAGCAATATATTTGTTTGGCTGTCTTCTGTTAACAATATTTACCCCTGTTCTTTCATGTGCAATTTGTAATCATCTATCTAACCATGTTCTAAATACAGTAACATAATTTTAACAACTGTAGAACATGTTGAGACTAGCAACTTTTTTGTGACATCAACCAACAGTCCTGCCACTGGGTTATCCTATTTTATATTTTTAATTACTAACTTAAGTTTGAGTAAACAGTGGCAGTGAAGTCCTCATAATAATCAGGCGGATGTTAACTTTCTGATGTCCCCAGAAGTTAACTAAGATTGTGGTGCTAGTAGAGGCACATTGTGGCCTTTTCATCCATATGAAAGTAGAGGCACATTGTGGTGCTAGTTTGCTGGGTTTTGTCTCCGACCATCGTGTCGTGATGATTTTGCAGGTACCCCGAGAGGCCCTTGAGTTTGACGGAATGTCGATTAACTTCCGTTCCGGCAAATTCGGGTACTCCATATGTCTTATTTTCAGCAAAGGTCATGCTGAAATTTTCCGTGAATTTTAGCATGACTTTGCTAAAAATAGGACATATGGGGTACTTGTGACTAATGCATGGGCCGGGGTATCTTAGTAGGTAATTAAGTAGGATCAAGTGGCCCGGCGTACTTGTGACTAATGCATGGCTTTTAGGGTGCCTCGGTGTCGATAAAAAACGAAATGATGAAAGCTTAGGCTTTTAGGGTGCCTCGGCGTCGAAAAACCCTCAATGATAAAAGCTTAGCTTTTAGGATGCCTCGGTGTCGACAAACCCTAAATGATGAGACCATGATCTTGTTCCTTGACAATAACCAACTTTTTGACCAAACTTTGTTCCTATTTAGAGAGAAACATGGCCAACAACGATGAGGCCGGGGGTTCGAGCGTCAAGCCATTCTGGAAGCTGTCCCAGGAGATGGAGGAACAACCTCACTTGTATGAGGACGCCGCCTTCCCCACCGATCCTGAGACCACTAATGGTACCGCCGAGGATGACCCCACTAATGCCACCACTGATGGTGCCGCCGAGGATGCCACCACTGATGGTGCCGCCGAGGATGCCACCACCGATGATGGCGGCGCACGCACAGATGGCAGCCAACCGAAGAGGCAACGGAAGGACCGGCGCCCGACCGTGCTCCGCACCCTCAAGGAGGAAGTTACTGAAGTGGACTCCGACGGGAATCCAACGGCGCCCCAACGAATAGTCAAGGGGTACTCGCTTCAGCTCAGGTGCATTCTCCGGAGCACCGTCTCGATCAACACCGAGAACCTGAGGCATCCTGACCGAGGGAATTTGCGCAACCTCCTCTTTACGAAGCTGCACGAACGATACAAGTTCCCCGCTGAATTTGAAAACACAAGCCTCAAAGGGAATAAAGTGAACAATGCTGCCCTCACGAAGTTGAGCAAGGCCCTGTCTACTTGGAAAAGCAATGTGAAGAGAATGATCGAGAAAGGTGAGAGTTATGAGAAGATCAAGGAGAAAAATCCTTCAATCACCGAAGATGACTACAACGACTTCAAGATCAATTGCTCGAGCACCGCAAACTCCGAATCAAGTAAGTGGGGGAAAGAAATGCGGGAGCTGAACTTAGGGGAACACACACTCGGTCCCGGCGGTTACAGAGTGGCGGAGCCTATATGGGACAAGGAGGAGGCGGACCGTGCCGAGCAAGGCCTACCGCCCCTCTTCGATAAATACGGTGACAAGCAGACCAGGAACTTTGTCAGGGCCCGGTACAAGAAGGACCCGAAAACAAAGGAGCTTACCACGAATCCGAAGACCAGGGCGCTTGAGCTTGTTCTGGTAAGGAATACACCCCCTCGTAATTAGCTCCATATGGTTGCATTCTAATTAATGAAGCCAAATTTCTAAATGGTTCACATTCCTTCCGCAGGCGACTGAAAGCAGTAGCGCGGGGTCGACTAAGAGCAACCCTTGGGACACCACTCTAAATAGGGCGTTGAATGTAATGAAGAACAAGGATAAGCTCAGTAAGCCGACGTCAGCTGGTCGTGTGGCCGGCAAAGGCTTGTCGACAAAATGGTCGTCATACTATGACACTGCTGGGCGAAAGGAGAAAAAGACCAGCTCGGAAAGCCAGGCGCGCGAGGTTCAAGAACTCAGGGCACAGGTGGCGCGGATTCCGGAGATTGTCCAAGAGCAAGTGCAACAACAACTCGGAGCGACGATCACCGCCATTGTGCCTACCTTGATCCAGGGGATTAGTGCGTGGATTGCGGGCGGCCAACAGGGGCCGCCCCCGATTCCTAGCTTCACGGCCAGCAACTCGCAGAACGCGATGGCGGGGCCATTGGTGTCTCCGGCGGAGGCGGCATTGGTGTCTCCGACGCCGGCACGGGAGCTTAATGCACCCGCGTGTACGCCGGCCGGCACCTCTGCAGCAAGCGGCCCCTCCGTCAACTGCACGCCCGCCGTTGGCGGTGCCTCGACATTAGCCGAGCTCGACGCCATCATCACGGTAACTAATTAAGCCTCTCTCGGCCGAGGACTTCATCTCCTTGCCTTTGACTGGGCATCCCTAACGCCCTACATGTTTTCGCAGGGCGCCGCCGACGTTCCGTGCACTCTCCTGCACTTCGTGAACAACGAGTTGGTCGATGTCGCCAAGGGAAAAATTGTTCAACCGGGCAACCCCTTGTTCCACGGTACCCAGATGCCACCCAACTTGTTTAGGGTTCAACTGGTTCGGGTGCTGCCAGGCTGCGACGAGGTGTTACCTCCGATTCGACCCCTCGGGGCCGACGATGATGACGTGATGAACCTCAGCGCCTGCCTGAGCTGGCCCCTGCTTTGGCCGAAGAGCCAGATTCGTTTGGGGGCGGGGGACACCACCCCAAAGACAACACCGCCAGTCGTGCCGGCGCCAAGTCGGCCCCATGGCAAGACCGCCGCAACGGTGCCGGACATCCCTATGCCACTGGATCCAAACATGCATATGGCACAGGATCAGAACGACGACGACGACGATACATTTGCCAACGTCGATCAGTACTTTGCCGATCATGGGGACGGTGGCGACTTCATGGGGCCTCCTTCTCAAGAACCCAACCCAACAAAAGACATGTGCGATCTAGCTGGTACCGCAGAGAAGCCAAGTTGCAACAGGCGTCGTCTGCAGTTCAGCTCTCAGGAGACGCCTCCAGGTGCCGACTTCACCGAGCCTCAGATAGGCGAGGTGCCAAATATGATCAGCCCCAACACACTCAAGAAGGCGGTCTGTGAGCAGAACTCGGTCCCATTACAGGAGATCAAGAAGAAGGCACACAAAAGAAAGACTAACAAGGGCGCGGGCCAGCCGGCACCGAGTACGATCCGTGCTCAGGACGGGCCACCTTCAACTGCGGATATCTCGAGGAGGGTGCATGTGGCGGGTAGGCCGATGCTACCGAGAAATATGCTCGATGATGCAACCGGTGCTATGCGGAGTCTGCATGACAGTGTTCTTTCTTTGGAGAAGCGGCGTCTCCGAGAGAAGGATGTGGCATACCCGGTTTTCGCGGCCAAGGTGCCAGAGGGCAAGGGCTTTGTGGATAACTCCATTGGGGGTACGATCGTCCTGCGGTTTGATGACATCTACACTATGTTGAACCTTCATCCGCTGCACTACACCTTCGTTCGGCTATTTTCGCTGAGTATGGAGATGCGGATCATTCGCGACAAGACCCCGGACATCGTGATAGTCGACCCCTTCTACATGCGTGCCAAGATCTTGGGCAGCGCTGGGGACCGGCAAGTCGCGAGTTCTTACCTCGAAGGCGTCATTCTGGCAAACCAAGATAAGGATAACTTCCTCGTGCCTTACTTTCCCGAGTAAGTCCTCCCCTCAACCGCCCCGTAACATATGAATTCTTAGATTTCGATCGTTTTTCTTTTAACATTCCGTGTTTTCTGCAGTGACACACATTGCACGCTCATCCTCCTAAGCCCCAAATATTCCATGGCCACGTACTTCGACCCGGACCGTCAGTCGAACGTAGACTACACAAATGTCAAGAAGGTTCTTGATGATGTTCTCCCCGGCTACGTCAAATCTGGAGGCACCTTTACTAGGCCTATTCGTAAGTACGGCAAGCACGTGTTCTCCCACAATACGATGTTCTGCTGCGTCAAGCAGCCGCCTGGCGGTCAGAAGGATGCCTACTACGCCATCCATCACATGCGGGCAATCGTGCGGGACCATAATCACCTTCTCCTACCAAATAATCTCAAAGATTGGGCCGCAAGCTTGGGGGCAATCCAGGACGCGGACATCAGACAAGAATTCTTTCGCATCCAGTCGGAGTTTGCGGAAATCATCCATCAAGATGTCCTTCGTACCTCGGGGCAGTTCTACCTCAGAAATCAACCGTCCAATAGTGACATCGACACAATCCTACAAATGCAGGCTGACAACGCCCGTTGTTTCATGACTCCCACGATAGACGGCGGCTTCATCCACGCTCCGGTCCCTTGAGTCGAGTCGAAAGCAGTGATGCTGTGTCTAGTTCTGAAACATCGATTGGCTCATGTTGTAATTAAACTTTAATGAACTTGTAGTATGTCTCTTTGGTTTCGAGAGTCGTTCAACTTAGATGTAATCGATGCTATTAATGTCTTGCTTTTCTCTTCCGATCGTTCTGTTGCATACTTATATATTGCTTATGTATTGTCTGTGAATTGGTACTAACGTTTCGTTTGGCTACTGCATAGCGATGCCGTGGTATGTCGTGTACAAGGGTAAGGTTCCCGGAGTCTACGACGACTGGGAGGAGTGTCGGAGACAGGTTCACCGATTCAGCGGTAACAGTTACAAAGGGTACGCCACTAGGGCAGAGGCCGAATCTAGATACGCCCGCTATCTAGCGGGAGAGGGGAGGGAGCGTTGGAGGAACCGGATGAAGACGAGTTTCATCGTGATGATGCTCATCGTGATGACCGCAGCTCTCTTCTATGTGATGGTAGTTTAGATGATCGATATCGACTTGTAATGTGAAGACAAACTCGCGGTCTCGAGACTTGTAATATAATGTTCTATCTTTGTTCGGTCTTTTCAATTCGGAGACTAATATGATGAATTGTATTCGGAGACTAAAATGATGAATTGTATTCAGAGACTAATCTTCTATTGTATTCGATGAATCTGTTGTTGATGTGTGCTGTCTATATTTTGTCCAATTATACATTTTGTAACCTGTGCAAAAAATAGAAAATAAAAAAATAAAAAAAACCTAATATTCATACTAATGGCGCATCACATCATAGTGCGCCATTAGTATGCCAGAGGATACTAATGGCGCATCACTAGACAGTGCGCCATTAGTATGCCGAAGTTACTAATGGCGCATCCCGTTGTTGTGCGCCATTAGTATGCCAAAGCACCTGGGTATAGATGGCCCCCTGGGAGGCATACTAATGGCGCACTGTTGTATATACTAATGGCGCATCCGGGGTGCGCCATTAGTATCCCAGATACTAATGGCGCACCAGTGGTGCGCCATTAGTAAAATATACTAATGGCGTGCTACTAATGGCGCACCACTAATGCGCCATTAATGGCCAAATTAGGTGCGCCATTAGTAGCCCTTTTCCTAGTAGTGTTTGATATATATTTTTACATGTTTACGCCCTCACATGTATAATCAATGTTTTTTAAACTTATTTGAACTCCAGACTTTTTTGCGTTCAGTATCCAGCATTCAAAGCGATGTCATCAATTTCCAACACGTTCTGACATCATTTGTTGTTTTTTCATTTACCGATTTGTTTAGAGAGCTAAATGACCGTGAAATTGAAAATCACGACAAAATGAACTCTGAAAATGTTGACACTTGGCACGGTATCATCATTTCACCCACATAGCATGTGCAAGAGATTAGAGAGGGTTATGGCAAAAACAGGACGCACTTCGTGGACAAACTGGACAATCTCTTTCGGAGTATTAGGGTTTCGGACGAGAACTCATGTGTTACACGTGCACTTCATTTTTTTAACTTATTTGAACTCCAGACTTTTCTTGCGTTCAATATGCAGCATTCAAAGCGACATCATCAATTTCCAACACGTTCTGACATCATTTGCTGTTTTTCATTCATTTACCGATTTGTTTAGAGAGCTAAATGACGGTGAAATTGAAAATCACTACACAATGAACTCTGATAATGTTGACACTTGGCATGGTATCATCATTTCACCCACATAGCATGTGCAAGAGAGTAGAGAGGGTTACGGCAAAAACTGGACGCACTTCGTGTACAAACTGGACAATCTCTTTCGGAGTATCAGGGTTTCGGACGAGAACTCATGTGTTATACGGGCACTTCATTTTTTTGAAGTTATTTGAACTCCAGACTTTTTTTGCATTCAGTATGCAGCATTCAAAGCGACGTCATCAATTTTCAACCCTTTCGGGCATCATTTGCTGTTTTTCATTCATTTAGCGATTTGTTTAGAGAGCTAAATGACCGTGAAATTGAAAATCACTACAAAATTTAAACTATTCAAATTTGAAAACTACTGGCACTAACAGAAAGTTTGTAATTTTTTGTACCTAAAGCAAAAATATTCACAAAGAAACTAAATACAGCAAAAAAAACTACTCAGAAATAAATAGAAGAAAATAAATAAAGCAGAAAAGAAAAAATATATAAAAAATTACTCAAAAATAAATAGAAGAAAATAAATTTAAACTATTCAAATTTGAAAACTACTGGCACTAACAGAAAGTTTGTAATTTTTTGTGCCTAAATCAAGAATATTCACAAAGAAAGTAAATACAACAAAAAAACTACTCAGAAATAAATAGAAGAAAATAAATAAAGCGGAAAAGAAAAAAACTATATAACAAATTACTCAAAACTAAATAGAAGAAAATAAATTTAAACTATTCAAATTTGAAAACTTTTGTACCTAAAGCAAAAATATTCACAAAGAAACTAAATACAGCAAAAAAACTACTCAGAAATAAATAGAAGAAAATAAATAAAGCAGAAAAGAAAAAAACTATATAAAAATTACTCAAAAATAAATTGAAGAAAATAAATAATGCAGAAAAGAAAAAACTATATAAAAATTGTTGGGGCGCTGTCCAGTGAGCCTGCCAGACCTCGGGTGTGCAAATTTAGGCCCAGAAGGGCTAGCAGGCTCACAGGGCAGCGCGCAATAGTTAGGCCCAGAAGCCTGCTATATAAAGGAGTTCGAAGGAGCAGCCGCGGCTGGGTTTATAAACCAGTGCGGCTGCCCTTCACCCTGCGAGGTGAGACTAAACTTTGCGCCCGTTGCTTGGCAGCGCACCCCCTTTAGTACCGGGTGGTGGTTCCAACCGGTACTAAAGGGTGGGTCTTTAGTACCGGTTGGAGCCACCACCGGCCCGGTACTAAAGGGGGCCGCTTCCCGCCACTAGGCCTGAGCAAAATTGGCCTTTAGTACCGGTTGGTGGCTCCAACCGGTACTAAAGGCCCCTCCTATATATATAGCACTTATGAAAAATTCAGTTTCCATCTCCCCACTTCTTCTTCAACTGCTTCGCGCGACATCGCCGCCGCCGCCACCGCGCCGTCGCCCATCGCGCGCGCCCTCGCCGCC
>NC_057811.1:3370375-3390547 GCF_018294505.1 Triticum aestivum | reverse complement strand
CTATATAGAACTAGCTACTTTATTTTAGTAAGAAAATTAATAGAACTAGTTTATTTTTAGTAAATGCTTAGTTGAATTAGAACTACTTGAATTAATAAAAGTTGTTGAATTAGTTGAATTAATAGAACTAGTAAGTGTTTAATGTTTCACCTATATGAACATAGGAAATGTCGTCTGACGACGAAAAAGATTTCGTTATGTGCGAATACTGTGAAGACCAGCGCGGCCTGTGCGACAGAAATTTCCTAGTTGATGATAGGCGCTTCAGCATCAAGCTGGATGAGACCTTCGAAGTGGATACAGTAAGTCACAGCAACAAGTCTTTTTTCGCAATTAAGCATGACTTATATATGCTTCATTTGCTTCAACTTATAATTTTAAATTTTCACTATTCTACTAGCGCATCCCCTGTCATGCAATAATTTTTGTCTTGGATAAGATAGGTTTCAGTGCTATGGAAACTATGGAGGTAAAGAGAGTTTACCTGAAGACTAAGCATGGTTATACTTTTAACGTCAAATTATACAATGCAGACACATACACCTATTTTGAATGCAAAACTTGGCAAGCACTATTCAAGGCTTATGCATTTGAGCCTGATATGGTTATCACCTTTGATATTCGTCCGGAAGATGATATTGAAGGTAATAGAGACATCTGGGTCGATGTGTAGACGCCTCCAGTTCTACCATTATGTGAGTTTCTCAACCATATTTATGTCTTTGATATTGTTTATTCAAAAATAGTTGACAACTAATTTCTATTGTCAGCTTATTTCCGTTCAAGCAAACATGTCCAGCGCTTGGTAGACAGGACCTACTACTGTCCCGGGGCTGAACTAAACTGCGAGGAGATAAGTCATTATGTTTCATGGCTTGAGGATCTTCATACTGTCAAGACAAATTTTCTTCCTGCACTTAGAAATGTGAGTACTCAAAACGTGCGACCAATAGTGATCGTATTGAACTACGGTCACATCTATTTAGAAAAGATGGTAAGATTTTTACTATTTGTCCTCCGTGCATCTTTTGCATACATTATTTTTGAAGCTAAAATTTCATTGCTAAGTATATTAATTACTATACGATGTTCTTCAACAGGGACTCCCGATGACAGTTGTGCCTCAGTGGATCGAGACTAAAGGCCGCATGTCAATGGTTAGCTTATGGCCAAGATATCCTACATTGCACATGAGTGCATTCGGGATTTCTAAAAGTGATGAATGCTTAATAGTGAAAGATTGGAGCAAAATTGTTAACGATCCCAGAGAAGGTACTAGGGGCAGCAATCAGAAGCGCAGCCCACGATTAGGAAACAGGTTCATCTGCATGCTCCAGTATGATGAATCAGGAGAGCTATACATGTTCTATGCTATTTTACCTGAGAGAGAGCAGCAGGAGTGATTTAGCTAGATCATGCTCTTAGTACTTGTCCTCTCATGTTCGTGTTCTTCGTCCTGAACTTAATCTCAAAGAGTGATTTGCTTTTCTGGTGTTAAGAACGCTTATAATATCATGACCATGTTGAACTCGATGATATCTTTGCTTCTGGTACAAGTGAATGCTTCTTCTTTAAGCTAGTGTTGGTGGTGATTAGATGGCGGTAATGACTGATGATTAAATAGTGGTAATGACGACTATGATGATTTTTAGCTAGCTAGTATACTGTTGTTGGTGATGATATGATGCAAGAGTTTTTATATTAATATGATGATGATGAGTTATTATATCATTTATGAAAGAAACCGCACATTAGTTTCAGCTGGATGGATCCTAGCTAAGTGATCAAGTATATATGCCATATCCATATTATATACACTTAGGTGATCAAGTATAATATGGATATTGCATATACTTGATCACTTAGCTAGGATCCACATGCATCCATTCAAAACTAATCTGCGGTACTTTCACCTAATGATTTAACAACTTATTATAATGTAAAACAATCACTAAATTAAATTGAAAACACAAAATTAAAGGAAAAATAAAAAATAAAACCAAAACACTCCCAAACATTTAGTACCGGTTGGTGTTACCAACCGGTACTAATGTCCTACACGCACCCGGGCCTGGCTCGTGCCACGTGGTGGCACGTTAGCGCCGGTTCGTGCCGAACTGGTACTAAAGGGGGGTACCTTTAGTCCCGACTCTTTAGTGCCGGTTGCGGAACCGGCACTAAAGCCCTTTACGAACCAGGACTAAAGCCCGGTTCTGCACTAGTGGAGATGGAGATCAAAGGCACAAGATGATGATGGCCATATCATATCACTTATATTGATTGCATGTGATGTTTATCCTTTATGTATCTTATTCTGCTTTGATTGACGGTAGCATTATAAGATGATCTCTCACTAAATTTCAAGGTACAAGTGTTCTCCCTGAGTATGCACCATTGACAAAGTTCGTCGTGCCGAGACACCACGTGATGATTGGGTGTGATAAGCTCTACGTTCACGTACAACGGGTGCAAGCCAGTTTTGCACACGCAGAAATACTCGGGTTAAACTTGACGAGCCTAGCATATGCAGATATGGCCTCGGAACACTAAGACCGAAAGGTCGAGCGTGAATCATATAGTAGATATGATCAACATAGTGATGTTCACCATTGAAAACTACTCCATTTCATGTGATGATCGGACATGGTTTAGTTGATTTCGGTCACGTGATCATTTAGATGATTAGAGGGATGTCTTTCTAAGTGGGAGTTCTTAAGTAATATGATTAATTGAACTTTAATTTATCATGAACTTAGTACCTGATAGTATTTTGCTTGTCTATGTTATTGTAGATAGGTGACCCGTGCTGTTGTTCCGTTGAATTTTAATGCGTTCCTTGAGAAAGCTAAGTTGAAAGATGATGGTAGCAATTACACGGACTGGGTCCGTAACTTGAGGATTATCCTCATTGCTGCACAGAAGAATTACGTCCTGGAAGCACCGCTGGGTGCCAGGCCTACTGCAGATGCTGCTGATGACGTTAAGAACGTCTGGCAGAGTAAAGCTGATGACTACTAGATAGTTCAGTGTGCCATGCTTTACGGCTTAGAACCGGGACTTCAATGACGTTTTGAACGTCATGGAGCATATGAGATGTTCCAGGAGTTGAAGTTAATATTTCAAGCAAATGCCCGGATTGAGAGATATGAAGTCTCCAATAATTTCTACAACTGTAAGATGGAGGAGAATAGTTCTGTCAGTGAACATATACTCAAAATGTCTGGGTATAATAATTACTTGATTCAACTGGGAGTTAATCTTCCAGATGATAGTGTCATTGACAGAATTCTTCAATCACTGCCACCAAGCTACAAGAGCTTTTTTATGAACTATAATATGCAAGGGATGGATAAGAAAATTCCCGAGCTCTTCGTGATGCTAAAGGCTGCGGAGGTAGAAATCAAGAAGGAGCATCAAGTGTTCATGGTCAACAAGGCCACCAGTTTCAAGAAAAAGGGTAAAGGGAAGAAGAAGGGGAACTTCAAGAAGAACGGCAAACAAGTTGCTGCTCAGGAGAAGAAACCCAAGTCTGGACCTAAACCTGAGACGGAGTGCTTCTACGGCAAACATGCTGATCACTGGAAGCGGAACTGCCCCAAGTATTTGGAAGAAGGATGGCAAGGCGAACAAAGGTATATATGATATACATGTTATTGATGTGTACCTTACTAAAGTTCGCAGTAGCACCTGGGTATTTGATACTGGTTCTGTTGCTAATATTTGCAACTCGAAACAGGGACTATGGATTAGGCGAAGATTGGCTAAGGACGAGGTGACGATGCGCGTGCGAAATGGTTCCAAAGTCGATGTGATCGCCGTCGGAACGCTACCTCTACATCTACCTTCGGGATTAGTTTTAGACCTGAATAATTGTTATTTGGTGCCAGCGTTGAGCATGAACATTATATCTGGATCTTGTTTGATGCGAGACGGTTATTCATTTAAATCTGAGAATAATGGTTGTTCTATTTATATGAGTAATATCTTTTATGGTCATGCACCCTTAAAGAGTGGCCTATTTTTGTTGAATCTTGATAGTAGTGATACACATATTCATAATGTTGAAGCCAAAAGATGCAGAGTTGATAATGATAGTGCAACTTATTTGTGGCACTGCTGTTTGGGTCATATTGGTGTAAAGCGCATGAAGAAACTCCATACTGATGGACTTTTGGAATCACTTGATTATGAATCACTTGGTACTTGCGAACCATGCCTCATGGGCAAGATGACTAAAACGTCGTTCTCCGGAACAATGGAGCGAGCAACAGATTTGTTGGAAATCATACATACTGATGTATGTGGTCCGATGAATATTGAGGCTCGCGGCGGGTATCGTTATTTTCTCACCTTCACAGATGATTTGAGCAGATATGGGTATATCTACTTAATGAAACATAAGTCTGAAACATTTGAAAAGTTCAAAGAATTTCAGAGTGAAGTGGAAAATCATCGTAACAAGAAAATAAAGTTTCTACGATCTGATCGTGGAGGAGAATATTTGAGTTACGAGTTTGGTCTTCATTTGAAACAATGCGGAATAGTTTCGCAACTCACGCCACCCGGAACACCACAGCGTAATGGTGTGTCCGAACATCGTAATCGTACTTTACTAGATATGGTGCGATCTATGATGTCTCTTACTGATTTACCGCTATCATTTTGGGGTTATGCTTTAGGGACGGCTGCATTCACGTTAAATAGGGCACCATCTAAATCCGTTGAGACGACACCTTATGATCTATGGTTTGGTAAGAAAACAAAGTTGTCGTTTCTTAAAGTTTGGGGCTGCGATGCTTGTGTGAAAAAGCTTCAACCTGATAACCTCGAACCCAAATCGGAGAAATGTGTCTTCATAGGATACCCAAAGGAGACTGTTGGGTACACCTTCTATCACAGATCGAAGGCAAGACATTTGTTGCTAAGAATGGATCCTTTCTAGAGAGAGAGTTTCTCTCGAAAGAAGTGAGTGGGAGGAAAGTAGAACTTGATGAGGTAACTGTACCTGCTCCCTTATTGGAAAGTAGTTCATCATAGAAACCAGTTCCTGTGACACCTACACCAATTAGTGAGGAAGCTATGATATTGATCAGGAAACTTCAGATCAAGTTACTACCGAACGTCGTAGGTCAACCAGAGTAAGATCCGCACCAGAGTGGTATGGTAATCCTATTTTGGAGGTCATGTTAGTTGACCATGGCGAACCTACAAACTATGAAGAAGCGATGGTGAGCCCAGATTCCGTAAAATGGCTTGAGGCCATGAAATCTGAGATGGGATCCACGTATGAGAACAAAGTGTGGACTGTGGTTGACTTGCCCGATGATCGGCAAGCCATAGAGAATAAATGGATCTTCAAGAAGAAGACTGACGCTGGCGGTAATGTTACTGTCTACAAAGCTCGACTTGTTGCGAAAGGTTTTCGACAAGTTCAAGGGGTTGTCCGAATCATGTTAGCAATTGACGCATTTTATGATTATGAAATTTGGCAAATGGATGTCAAAACTGCATTCCTGAATGGATTTCTAGAAGAAGAGTTGTATATGATGCAACCAGAAGGTTTTGTCGATCCAAAAGGTGCTAACAGAGTGTGCAAACTCCAGCGATCCATTTATGGACTGGTGCAAGCCTCTCGGAGTTGGAATAAACGTTTTGATAGTGTGATCAAAGCATATGGTTTTATACAGACTTTTGGAGAAGCCTGTATTTACAAAAAAGTGAGTGGGAGCTCTGTAGCATTTCTAATACTATATGTGGATGACATATTGTTGATTGGAAATGATATAGAATTTCTGGATAGCATAAAAGGATACTTGAATAAGAGTTTTTCAATGAAAGACCTCGGTGAAGCTGCATATATATTGGGCATCAAGATCTATAGAGATAGATCAAGACGCTTAATTGCACTTTCACAAAGCACAACATTGATAAAGTTTCGAAAAAGTTCAAAATCGATCAAGCAAAGAAAGGGTTCTTGCCTGTGTTACAAGGTGTGAAGTTGAGTCAGACGCAATGCCCGACCACTGCAGAAGATAGAGAGAAAATGAGAAGTGTTCCCTATGCTTCAGCCATAGGCTCTATCATGTATGCAATGATGTGTACCAGACCTGATGTGTGCCTTGCTATTAGTTTAGCAGGGAGGTACCAAAGTAATCCAGGAGTGGATCACTGGACAGCGGTCAAGAACATCCTGAAATACCTGAAAAGGACTAAGGATATGTTTCTCGTTTATGGAGGTGAAAAAGAGCTCGTCCGAAATGGTTACGTCGATGCAAGCTTTGCCACTGATCCGGACGATTCTAAATCGCAAACCGGATACGTGTTTATATTGAACGGTGGAGCTATCAGTTGGTGCAGTTCTAAACAAAGCGTCGTGCCGGGATCTACATGCGAAGCAGAGTACATAGCTGCTTCGGAAGCAGCAAATGAAGGAGTCTGGATGAAGGAGTTCATATCCGATCTAGGTGTCATACCTAGTGCATCGGGTCCAATGAAAATCTTTTGTGACAATACTGGTGCAATTGCCTTGGCAAAGGAATCCAGATTTCACAAGAGAACCAAGCACATCAAGAGACGCTTGAATTCCATCCGTGATCAAGTCCAGGTGGGAGACATAGAGATTTGCAAGATACATATGGATCTGAATGTTGCAGACCCGTTGACTAAGCCTCTCTCACGAGCAAAACATGATCAGCACCAAGACTCCATGGGTGTTAGAATCATTACTGTGTAATCCAGATTATTGACTCTAGTGCAAGTGGGAGACTGAAGGAAATATGCCCTAGAGGCAATAATAAAGTTATTATTTATTTCCTTATTTCATGATAAATGTTTATTATTCATGCTAGAATTGTATTAATCGGAAACATAATACATGTGTGAATACATAGACAAACAGAGTGTCAATAGTATGCCTCTACTTGACTAGCTCGTTGATCAAAGATGGTTAAGTTTCCTAGCCATAGACATGAGTTGTCATTTGATGAACAGGATCACATCATTAGGAGAATGATGTGATTGACTTGACCCATTCCGTTAGCTTAGCACTTGATCGTTTTAGTTTACTGCTATTGCTTTCTTCATGACTTATACATGTTCCTATGACTATGAGATTGTGCAACTCCCGATTACCGGAGGAACACTTTGTGTGCTACCAAACGTCACAACGTAACTGGGTGATTATAAAGGTGCTCTACAGGTGTCTCCGATGGTACTTGTTGAATTGGCATAGATCGAGAGTAGGATTTGTCACTCCGATTGTTGGAGAGGTATCTCTGGGCCCTCTCGGTAATGCACATCACTATAAGCCTTGCAAGCAATGTGACTAATGAGTTAGTTGCGGGATGATGCATTACGGAACAAGTAAAGAGACTTGCCGGTAACAAGATTGAGCTAGGTATTGAGATACCGACGATCGAATCTCGGGCAAGTAACATACCAATGACAAAGGGAACAACGTATGTTGTTATGCGGTTTGACCGATAAAGATCTTCGTAGAATATGTAGGAACCAATATGAGCATCCAGGTTCCGCTATTGGTTATTGACCGGAGACATGTCTCGGTCATGTCTACATAGTTCTCGAACCCGTAGGGTCCGCACGCTTAACGCTCGGTGACGATCGGTATTATGAGTTTATGTGTTTTGATGTACCGAAGGTAGTTAGGAGTCCCGGATATGATCACAGACATGACGAGGAGTCTCGAAATGGTCGAGACATAAAGATCGATATATTGGACGACCATATTTGGACATCGGAATGGTTCCGGGTGAGATCGGGAATATACAGGAGCACCGGGAGGTTACCGGAACCCCCCAGGAGGTATATGGGCCTTACTGGGCCTTAGTGGAAAAGAGGGGAAAGGAGCAAAGGAGGGGGCGCCCCCCCAGCCCAATCCCAATTGGGAGGGGGGCCGGCCCCCCCTTTCCTTCCTCCCTCCTTCCCCTTCCTTCTCTCCTAGTCCAACTAGGGAAGGGGGGAATCCTACTCCCAGTGGGAGTAGGACTCCCCTTGGGGCGCGCCTAGGAGGGTCGGCCCCTCCCCCTCCTCCACTCCTTTATATACGGGGGAGGGGGGCACCCCATAGACACACAAGTTGATCAGTTGATCTTTTAGCCGTGTGCGGTGCCCCCCTCCACCATAATCCACCTCGGTAATATCGTAGCGATGCTTAGGCGAAGCCCTGCGTCGGTAGCATCATCATCACCGTCATCACGCCGTCGTGCTGACGGAACTCTCCCGCGAAGCTCTACTGGATCGTGAGTTCGTGGGACGTCGCCGAGCTGAACGTGTGCAGTCCGCGGAGGTGCCGTACCTTCGGTGCTAGGATCGGTTGATCGTGAAGACGTACGACTACATCAACCGCGTTGTAAATTGTATAGGTGCACTAGTTTGGCGAAGAGATGGTGATACAAGTGTAGTAATGATAGTATATATTTATTTTTCTAATAGGAACAAAAAACAGCAAGGTAGCAAGTAACATAAGTGAGCACAAACGGTATTGCAATGCTTGAAAATGAGGTCTAGGGTCTGTACTTTCGCTAGTGCAATCTCTCAACAATGCTAATATAATTGGATTATATAACCATCCCTCAACATGCGATGAAGAATCACTCCAAAGTTGTTATCTAGCGGAGAACATAAGACGAAATTGTTTATAGGGTACGAAACCACCTCAAAGTTATCCTTTCCGATTGATCTATCCAAGAATTCGTACTAAAATAACACCAAGTTATCCTCTCCGACCGATCTATCTAAGAGTTCGTACTAAAATTACAACAAATGATACACATCAACAAACTCTAATGTGACGTAGATATTCCAATGTCACCACAAGTATCCGTGAGATGATTATACGATATGCATCAAACAATTTCAGATTCATAATCTCAATCCAACACAAAGAACCACAAAGAGTGCCTCAATATTTCTACCGGAGAAACAAATACGAGAACGTGCATTAACCACTATGCATAGATTAACCCAATGTCACCTCGTGAATCCACGAGTTGAGTGCCAAAACACACATCAGGTGAATCAATATGATACCCCATTGTCACCACGGGTATGCATAGCAAGACTTACATCAAGTGTTCTCAAATCCATAAGAGTATTCAATACGATAGTAACAAAATCTCAAAGGGAAACTTCAATTCATCACAACAAGATAGAGAGGGGAAAACACCATATGATCCAACTATATTAACAAAGCTCGCGATACATCGAGATTGTGCCAAATCAAGAACAAGAGAGAGAGAGAGAGAGGGAGAGAGAGAGAGAGATTAAACACATAGCTACTGGTATAAATCCTCAGCCCTGAGGGTGGACAACTCCTTCATCATCATGGTGGCCGCCGGGATGATCAAGATGGCCTTCGGTGATGATTTCCCCCTCCTGCAGGGTGCCGGAACAAGGTCCAGATTGGTTTTTCGTGGATACAGAGGCTTGCAGCGGTTGAACTATCGATCTAGGTTAACTTTCGGAGGTTTCTGGATATATAGGATTTTTTGACGTCGGTTTAACGCGAAGATGGGCCTCAGGGGGCCCACTACCCACCAGGGCGCTCCAGGGGGTGGCGCGCCCGGGTGCCTTGTGGACAGCAGGGCCCCCCCCTCTAGTGGTTCTTTGCTCCGGTATTTTTCTTTTCTTCCAAACAAATCATCAAGTTTCGTCCAATTCCGAGAACTTTTATTTCTGCACAAAAACAATACCACGGTAGTTCTGCTGAAAAGAGCGTCAGTCCGTGTTAGTTCCATTCAAATCATACCAAATACATATAAAATTGTTGTAAACATGGCATGAAAACTTCATAAATTATAGATACGTTGGAGAAGTATCAGCATCCCCAAGCTTAATTCCTACTCGTCCTCAAGTAGGTAAATGATAAAAGAAATAATTTATGAATTGTGAATGCTAGCAAAGTGCATAAGTTTGATCAATGATAATTTCAATCACTTTTCCTAGCATTATAACGTCAACTCTTTCTCATAAGACTCATCATGATAAAGTAGCAATCAGTTCACATGTTATGGTTCAAACAATGCCTTCTCTTGAAACTTAACAACCTATATTCTTAGTCACCAAACAATTGTAATTCAACTTATTCTCAACAAAGTCTAAGTAAGAGCTCCACATACTCAATCATCATATGGTCTTCTATGATTGCTAGTACTCAAAGCATTTTTTACAACAAATGGCATCCATCGAATACAGAGAAAGATAGGGGCTTAATGTTTCGCCTCCCAACTCATTTATCACAGAGATAATTGTCAACAATAATAAATCATGATCAAATATATTTGACTGGCCATATGTGCCTAGATCTTTCCCAACCACATGATGCTTGCCAACTAGAGAATAATTGAGATTGAAATTAGAATGCATACTATTGACTCATGCATAAAAGTAAATAGTGAAAAGTAAAAGATAGGCCCTTCGCAAAGGGAAGCAGAGGTTGTCATGCACTTTTTATTTTTGGATGCACAATCTCTTAATGCAAAGGAACGTCACATTATATTGCCCCTTATGATAGCAACCTTTATTATGCAGTCCCTCGCTTTTATTACTTTGCCATCATAAGTTTGTACGACGCTTATTTTCCCTTACAATAAAAGATCAAACATATTTAGGAGCAATTTTTATTGCTTTATGCACTGATAACAACTTACTTGAAGGATCTTATTCAATCCATAGGTAGATATGGTGGACACTCATGGCAAGAAACTGTGTGTAAGGGTTTTTGGGTGCACAAGTAGTATCTCTACTTAGTATGAACTTTTGGCTAGCAAAAGATCCTAAGAAAACACCACATGTTGGATGATCCATAACAATATAACTTCTATGCAAATATACACAACCATAACTCATTATGTTGTCTTCCTTGTCCAACTTCAACTAATTTGCTCAAGTTTGAAAATAATCAATGGGTATTCAAAATCATAGAAGATGTCCAAGATAATATATTTGTATGTGAAAGTTCTCTTCCTTATACTAATCATTCATGAATTGCTTGTATGACCAGCATTGTGATTGTCAAGCTTCAAAAGATTTCACTTTCTAAACCCAATGTGAAGCAACTACTAGGCATGATACGGACATATAATTTAAACCTCATGATATTCAATTCATTCAACAATTTACTCATAGGATATAAGTGAAGCACAAGAGTAAATAACAAACTACTCCAAAAATATATAAGTGAAGATCAAGTGAGTAGTTAAGTAAATGAGTGGTTATTTGAGGACTCTCACTTATTTAAAAACTTTCATATCTAAGTATTTTATTAAAACAACAAGCAGCAAAACAAAATAAAATGACATTCCAAGAATAGCACAACTCATGTGGAGAAGCAAAAACTTAGGCTCAACCGATACTAATTGATAATTATTGATGAAGAAAGGTGGGATGCCTACCGGGGCATCACTAATCTTAGATGCTTGAGACTTATTGAAATATTAACTTGGAATACCTTGGGCATCAAGCTTGATCTCTTGTGGCTTCCTCATTCCTCTCATATCACGGTTTTCCTAATTCTGAAAAACTTCAGCCACACAAAACTCAACAAGAACTTGTAAGATAAGTTAGTATAAATCACTGCAAAACCTTATCATTCTATACTGTAACAAATCACTAGAATTATAATTTAACATTGCATAATAAATGCATCTGCATATTTCATACTCCTATCCTCAAATAGAATCATTAAACTAGCAAACATATGCAAACATAACAACAATCTGTCTCCACAGGTATTCATAGCAAGACATACATCAAGTGTTCTCAAATCCATAAAAGTATTCAAGCCGAAAACAACAAAATCTCAAAGGAAAAACTCAATTCATCACAACAAGATAGAGAGGGGAAAACACCATATGATCCAACTATATTAACAATGCTCACGATACATCAAGATCATGCCAAATCAAGAACACGAGAGAGAAGAGAGAGAGAGAGATTAAACACATAGCTACGGGTACTAATCCTCAGCCCCGAGGGTGGACTACTCCCTCCTCATCATGGTGGCCGCCGGGATGATGAATATGGCCCCAGGTGATGATTTCCCTCCGGCAGGGTGCCGGAACAGGGTCCAGATTGGTTTTTCATGGATACAGAGGCTTGCGGCGGCAGAACTTCCGATCTAGGTTAACTTTCGGAGGTTTCTAAATATATAGGATTTTTTGGTGTCGGTTTCACGCGAAGATGGGCCTCAGGGGGCCCACTACCCACCAGGGCGCGCTAGGGGGGTGGCACGCCCTGGTGCCTTATGGGCAGCAGTGGCCCCCCTCCAGTGGTTCTTTGCTTCAGTATTTTTCTTTTTTCCAAAAAAAATCGTCAAAAAGTTTCGTCCAATTCCGAGAACTTTTATGTTTGCACAAAAACAACACCACGGTAGTTCTACTGAAAACAACGCCAATCTGGGTTAGTTTCATTCAAATCATACCAAAACCATATAAAATTGTTGTAAACATGACATGAATACTATATAAATTATAGATACGTTGGAGACGTATCAGGGTGACACAGTTCCACAAGTGGAGAAGCCAGAGGAGCCTTAGGAGCCTGCGTGCAGCCTGCCAGTGTGGATGGTGGGCGTGCCAGTGTGAGCCATGGGCATGAAGCATCGTTAGAAGGGTATGTAGGTCCCTAAGAGGTGGTCAGAAATCAGGATAAGTTATCACATCGCCCGTAGCTGCTGTAGACACTTTGTGGCAGATTGACACATAGTCTAGGCGGTCGTGCATTCTGAATCGCTCTATCTTCTGATGGTTGGGCCTGAGCGACGAGAATGCATAGTAAAATTTTATTTTCACTTTTGGAAGTGTGGCACATGAGCTATATCTCGCATTAAGCGAGATGGTAGTTTCTCTCGCTTCGAGCTCTACAGTAACGGGCCGACCCATTATAGCGCTTAAAAGAAGCGATTAGAGAAAAAAAGGGCGGGCATGAAAATTGATTCCTAGATCTCCTTGTTCCTTCATTGCACTTTTAGCCAGTAAGACACCACTCAATTTGTGTTAGCTATATAGGGCGCGAACTACTTGAAGTAAACAAAACCGGATTTCCACTTCTCTTCGGGCTCTTTTGTTTTTCACCGATTTTCTTCCATTCTTTCTCCGTTTTGCTCTTTTTTTTACTTTATGTTTTCATTGGTTTTGTTTTGATTTTGTTTGTTTATTTCCTCTATTAATTTTTTTTTCTGTTTTCTTTATTTTTTCTTCGGTATTGTTTGTTTCTTTCTTGTTTTTCATCTGTTTGCTTTTGCTTTCCGTCGGGTTTCCTTTGTTTTGCAATATACAATTCAGGTATATATAAAATACTCCCTCCATAAAGAAATATAAGAGCATTTAGATCACTACTTTGGTGATCTAAACACACTTATATTTCCTTACGGAGGGAGTACATTTTTCTAATACATATTTAACAATTTTTAAATATAATTTTCACAATTTTTGGAATACATCATCAACATTCTTTCTATACACATTATTTTAACCTTTTCAAATGCTTGACGAACATTTTTCAAATACAAGATTAACATTTTTTCATTACATAGTCAGCATTTATAATATTCTTTGAATGGTTCATTAGAAATTTTTAAATAAAATATTAACATTATTAACACATGGTAAAAATCTTCTGCAAATTTAAAATTTTCTAAATGCTTAGTTAAATTTTATCAAATACTTGTTCAACATTTTTTCAAAAGATTGATTAACATATTTAATACATCATCAACATTATTCCTATACATATTTAGCATTTTTCAAGCGGTTCATTAAAAAATTTAAATAAATGTTCACCTTTTTTCAAATGCTTGACTAAGATTTTTTGAAATACATGATCATTTTTTAATCATTTTTAATGGATGGTCAACAGTTTTATATAGATATTTAACATTTTTCAAATGCTTCATTACCATTTTATAATACCTGTTCAATATTTTTATTATATACTTGATTAACATTTTTTAAATACACGATGAAATGGTTTGATACACATTGTTATTTTTGTTATAAAATATTTCCCTAAACACATTTAACAGTTTTCAGAGGCTTCGTCAACAATTTTCAAATGTTTTTTCTAATATAGAATATCTGGAATATAAATAAAGTAATAGCAAACAAAAAATGAAAATGAAGAAGAAAAGATGAGGATATGGCATGTCGCCTATGATTAGCGGCGCAATGGGCTGGCCTAATAAGGAGCTCGCCTTCAGCAAGATTTCCTCGGGAGCAACTAGTTGAGCAGCGCTCCTTCGGGAGCCTCCCCGGCGATCACATGGGGTGGGCTGAGAGCGCGCCACTTGATTAGCTTTTTTATTTTTGCTCAAGCATTTTCGGCTCTTTAGATGGTTTTTTCCCGAGTTTTTCGAGTTTTCGGTATTTCACCGGTCTTTCTTAGCTTTTCAACAAAAGAATTACAGAAACAAATGCGCAAAAAATGCGCATTTTTTCGCGTGAGAGACATGTTTTTTCTTCCGCAAGAGGCACGGCCGTGCCTGTCGGAAACGAAAAAACGCGTTTTCCCTTTTTAAAAGTTCTAAAGGTTCCTGAACCGGATTTTTCCTGTTCTGTATTGGGAAATTTCCAATGTTCCCAGTATTCCAGGTTTTGGGAAAGTTCTAAAAGGTTCCTGAACCGGAATTTTTTCTGTTCTGTTTCTGTTTTTTTTCATGTTTATGTTTTTCCTTTTCTGTCCTTGTTTCCTTTCTCTCTTTATATTCTTTAACTTTTTTTCCTTTTTTCTTTCCTCTTTTTTCCCTTTTCATTTTTATTTCTCAAAATTATTTTATGTGCAAAAAATGTTCATAAAATTGAAAATGGTTCCCATTTTACAGTTTCTTTTTCATTTTAGAAAAGCTTCCTGTTTTCAAAGTTTGTTTAGAAAATCCAGAATAATAGAATTTTAAAAAAATGTTTCGTTTCACAAAATCTTCCGAATTTGAAAAAATGTTCACCTTTTTAAATTTTGTTCACAACCCAAAAATATTTTATTCCGATAAAATTTTCCATTTCCGAAATTTGTTAGCAAATTCAGAAAATGTTCGCATGTTTAAATTTTGTTATTTATTTCGTTATGAATATATGAAAAACAAAAAAATACATAGCGCGTAGGCAAAAAGGAGATTCGTTGTTAGGGTTAGGCATGCGTACCAAAGCGTGCGAGAAAAACTGAAGATGCATGATAATGGCAAGAAAGCGAGGTGGGATTAATGGATACATCAAGATGTTAGCGCTGTGAAGCTAAATGTTCTGGGTTTGAATGGCGACGCAGGGGTGTCCGTATCAGTTATACCCTGTCTAGGTAAGTGTGGCTATACATGAGAATTTTTTTTCTTTTCTTGGTCCATCCGCTATATCTAATCCTCTTATTTCACTAGCATTAATTATAACAAAAATCATATAAAGTTCATTTTTGTACCATGATGATTTAGTTGCCACGCATAGTGCGAGGTTGTTCGGGTTATTTTTTGAAGCAAAATATCAAGCCAACTGGCGAAACATGTTCCCTGAAAAAAATCACGAAACACAAAGCACAAGATAGCGAAAATTCTTGTTTTGAGTGACAACGCAGAATTTTATAGTATAAATTCTTTTTACCTTGTTTTCGTTGTTTCCTATTGGGTTTACTCGGGTTTTTCTTTCTTTCTTTGTTATACTTCAGTTTTACTTTGTTGTTTCTTTGTTTTCTTTGTTTTTTCTTTTTCTTTTGTGTTCTTATCGGGTTTTATCAGTTTTATTTTTTTCATCACATATCTACTTTTTTATCAGTACACAAACGTAAGTTTTAGAGCGTATGTGCAACATTTTTCTGAAACACGCTGGACATTTTCCAAATACATGATGTACATTTTGTAAAAATACATGTTTTGAACAGTTTTTTGAATACATGGTAACTTTTTTAAATGACAATAGACTTTTCCGAAAATTTCACGGGCAGTTTTTCGAAACATGCGAATATTTCTTTAAAATTTTACAATACATTTTTTTAATGGAAATAAAAATTTCTTTAATCTAGGCGACCTTTTTTTTACATTTTGATAGAAATATATTTCAAATGTCGTGAACATTTTACAGAAACACGAGCATAATTTCCATCAAATGTGACATACATTTTTTTTAATGGCGCATTTTTGTATTGTGCAAACATGTTTGTTTACACATTTAAAAAAAAATTACATTTGTGCAAACATGGAACATTTTTCGTTGTCATGATTTTTTCCAGAGTTATCAACATTTTTCGAAACCTCCCTGACAATTCTTTTATTCGATGTTAACATTTTTGGAAATTCATGTTTTTAAATTTCATAAGTAAATTTAAGATTTGAAAATATTTGTATTTGATTTAAAATATAAATAAAAGTATAAAAAGGGAAAAAAATCAAAATACGGGTGACATCAACATGACGTCACCCGGACAAACTATGTCCTAATATGTCGTGCGTTTAGCAATACGTGGCACATAACCACACCTTCCAGCATGCCGCTTGCTCCGAAACATTAGGGAGTGGATCCTAGTCCGCGCTTCGCTTGATGCGCTGGATATGGCATGACTATGTGTCTCCTGCTGCGACGCCTAGGCACGGCTCGCCTTCAGGGAAATGGAACTGAGGCAACAGAGTAACCATGTGCCACTTCATACTGATGTCATGCATGTTCTTTGTCGTTTTTTTTGTTTTTTTTCATGTTTTTTTTGTTTGGTTTACATTTCGAAATATTCTAAATATATAAATTACAAACACAATTTACATAAAATTTTGAAACTAAAAGTAGTATAAAAAATAGATGTATATGAAAAAATCGTAATGTAAATGGAAAAAGTCTGAAAATTTTAGTCATGTGTACCAAAAATGTTATCAGTACCAAAAAAAAGTTACACTTTATAAAAAACTGTACATTCAGCAAATATTTGTGTAATTCAAAAAATCTGTTTCATACATTAAAGAAATGTATGTTACACATAAAACTATCTTCAAAAGGTTCAAAGTATGTTTGTGATATTTCCAAAAAATATTTGTATAATGCACAAAAATCTTTGCGTTGTTCAGTGAACAATTATCATTCAAAATATTTCAACATTTCTTTAAAAAATGTTTAACATGTATTTTATAAATAATAGTCAAAACATGTTTCGTAAATTATTAAACATGTATTTGAGAAAAAAATAACGTGTATAAAAATATTTTAGATGTATATGAAAACTGTACAGCCCGTCGAAAAAAAGGTAGACATGTGTTGAAGAAAAAGAAAAGTAGGCTAATAGGACGACCTAATGAGACCAGTAGGCTATTCCTAATAGGAATCCATACGTGCGATCAATAGTTCTCACGTACCCCCTACCGCTTGCGGATGCTATTGCCGGCCCAGTTCGATGATTTCCATCAGTTTTACCTCTTAATTTTCTCTTTTTTGATTCCAATTTGTATTTTTTTCTTTTCTTTTGATTTTTCCTATTCATCAACTTCCTGTTTTTGCAGCTCGGAACATTTTTAAATACATGAACATTGTGTCAATCCATGAACATTTTTTACATTTATGAAAATTTATTTTAAATTATATAAAATTCTGGTAAATTGAAAATTCAGTGATACTACCTCTGTCACATAGCTTGAAAAATGTTCTAGTATTATGGGATGGACAGAGTATTGTTTAAAGTTCCGGATCATTTGGAAATTCAAATAACGTTTATAATTTTCGAATATTTTTCCAAATATGTGAAGATATCTTCAAAATTTTGTAGACCTATTTTTTCATTAAAAATACCTACTAATAAAGCAAGGTGCATTTCTCCTATTTTTCATTAAGATATCTTCAATTTGTTTACTACCCAAGGTGGTACTAATTTGAAAAAAGGTTTCATCACGTCCTGTGAGCTGCCCGAATAGGCCAAGCCAACGTGGGGAGCGCTGCACTAAAGGACATGCAAACGGACTGGCACATTATGGACCACTTTCTAACAAAAAGAAATCAGTATTTCTTGGAAAAAAAAATGTAAACAAATGTTAAAAAATGAGAACTATTTTTGGAAATCGTGACCAAATTTCGAAAATTGAATAAAACTGCAGAACGTGAACAATTTTTGAAGAAGTGAACCACATATGAAAACGTAATTTTTTTAGACAAACTGGAATATTTCGTGAGTTGTTTTTTTACGAAAAAATGAATATATTTTGAACACATGAAAATAAAACAAAAATGCCAATATTTATTTAAATTGGAAAAAAATCATATTCTGAATAATGTTTTTGAATTGTCAACAAATTTTAATAAACTTATTAATTTTGAAAATGTGAACAAATTTACAGAAATTTCTACATGTTTTGAAATGGCGAAGAAATTATGAATTCTGATCAATTTTTTTATTGTGATTTAGTAAAAAAATTGAACAAATTTCGAAAAACAGGAATGAAATTTCTCAGTAATGTGAACAGTGTTGAAAGTGCGAACAAAATTAGAAAACCATGAACATAAATTTGGAAGTTTGAACTTTTTTTTGGAAATTTTAACAAAATTTTGAAATCGTGGAAAGTTTCCAATTTTTTTGAATTTACGGGAGGAAATAAGCAGAATAAAGGACCATGAAATAGAAAAAAGAAATTAAAGAACTGGAAAAAAACCAGAAAAAACGATAACATCAACACAAGAAAAACCATTTTAGTGAACCTTCTAGAAGGTTCCAAAACCTGCTACTAAACCAAGGGGGCTGGCCCGTGTACGTCGGTCACTATGTTAGCTTTAGCGAAGTCGTGACTGTTTGCCGTACACGGGTGGGGGATCCAGCTCTTAAGGGCCCAACCAACTAGGCTATTTTTCCACACGCTAAAAGATATAAGGTCTGCATTATAATAGTCCCACAATGTTTATTTGACACCAAATTGCACCTATATGTATATAGGCGACTTGAGACAATAAATAAGCCATGGGAAAATAAATATAGAGAGGGTAGGCTTAAAAGAAAAAAAGGAAATAAACTTCGCCTATGATTATGAGTAAAAGATTTTGTGGGAAGAAAGCATGCGAATCAAAAGAGACGGACGTGCCAACGGAAAAAAGAGTAAAACAAAGAAAAGGCAACCGTGGTGCCTATCATAATAACACAAACAGAATTATGAGCCAACCCGGATCCCTACGAAAGGAAGGGATGATAAAATATAGGTGCAGTCCTTTTCATATGTTGGTGAGGCATATACGTGTAACCTGATCATTTGCTAAACTCCAAATCCAATTATATGTGTAGTTTTCAGAGAAAAAGTTTTCATATGTTTTAATTATTTGTGCCTTTTCAAAAATATTATTTAAGTTTTTTAAAATCATTCATGCATTTAAAATTGTTTGTGTAGTTTCAAGAAAAGTGTTCACGCATTAAAATAATGTTCATATAGTTTTAAAAATTGATCGATGATTTTTTATATATAATTCTAAAAAATGTCCACGTGCTTACAAATATATTCCTAACTTCTACAAAGTATGCCTTTAAAAATGCCCATGTGATTTTAAAAGTGTTTATGTGTTTTAAAAGGATGTTAATGCATTTTGAAAAACACTATGCAAAATTTAGAAGTTAGTGGGTGTATGAGCGATGGTGTATGAACGGTCTAGGCTGAGCTAGGGAAGGTCGGCCGTCACGTCCAGCTCAACGAGATTAGTTTTAAAACTACTCCCTCCATTTCATGATGTAGTGCGCCCACGTTTCTCGAGATCTAAATTTGACCATAAATTTAAACAACAAGACCAACTGCAGCGGCAGCATAAATTATACCACTGAATTTGTATTTTCGATACGAATTCAGTGGTATCATTTTTGCTTCCGCTGCTGTCGCTCTCGTCGGTTAAATGTATGGTCAAACTTAAATCTCGGGAAGCGTGGACGCACTAAATTGTGGAATGGAAGGTGTATTAGAATTGATTGTGTCCCATGATCACGTTGAATGCATTGCGATCAAGTGGACCATGCGACCATGCTCGATGAAGGCAGGAAAGAGGGTAAGCGACAACATGGATGAGGCACTAGGTTGAAACAGACAACATCTACCTATGAAGGGGTATTCAGTCGTGCTTATTGTGCTAGGAACATGCGAAAAGTTTCCTAAGTTACAACGCACGGGCATGTTTGCTAGTTAAGAATAAAAGAAAAAGAAAGGAAAAAAACAAGCAACTGTCCCAGCACTAGGTT